>NW_021827487.1:0-10409 GCF_006345805.1 Octopus sinensis | reverse complement strand
GAAAGAACTCTGGCCGAAATAAGATTAAGATGTAAAAAAATAAAAAATAAATATCAATGAAGCAAAATAACACCAAATATATAGTGCGTGTGTTTTATTGGCTAAACTGGCAATATGACCATTCCGAAATATAACAATATATAAAGATATATATATATATATATATATATATAAATACATATATATAAATATATATATATATATATATATAAATATATATATATATATATATAATAATATATATATAAATATAATATATATATATAAATATATATATAAATATATATATATATAAATATATATATATAATATATATATATATATATATATATATTATATAAATATTATATATATAAATATATATATATAATATATTATATATAAATATATATATATATAAATATATATATTAGATATAATATTATATATAAATATATATATATATACTATATATATATATGTATGTATATATATATATAATTATATATATATATAATATATTATATATATAATATATATATTATATATAATGTATGTATGTATATATATATATATGAAAAAACAAGTGAAATAGAAAATGCTAAAGTAATTTTATAAAGAACATTTCAGTACCGGTTTTGGTCATTTTTGAGACCTTTTCAACTGTAACGATTAAATAATTAAATTTAGAAAAATTAGAAGAAAAGTTTTTTTAAAGGAATATTTGTATAGTGTTCAAATATAAGTGGCATTCTGCCTTTCTCTGTCTCCCTTGTTTGCATTGTGTGTTTGAGGAAGTTGTGGAATTCTTGGGGGTAGAAGAAGAAGAATGTTGATGAGGAGAGGGGGTGGAAAAATTTGGGAGTGCCTTGATGGTTGTATTTTGAATGGTCAGTGGCAGCTAGCAGTTGCAGTTCAATTCAGGAGAATATTTCTATTGAAAGGTTTGTTTATGGAATTTGCGTAGGTGTTATACTAAAAAGCATTAGTGATAAAGTTAAGAGGTAGAAGGTGGAGAAGAAGAAGAAGATGACGATGTTGATGATGATGATGATGATGAAGAAGAAGAAGAGGGAGAAAGAGAAGAAGATGATGATGATGGTGATGATGATGACGATGATGATGATAATGATGATGATGAAGAAGAGGAAGGAGAAAAAAGAGAAGGGAGAATATGAATGGGTGAAAGTAGTGAGGTGTTGTATGACTTGAAGTTGGCATGTTATGGATTATAGCTGTGATTGGGGTTGATTTGTAATGGATTCTTTGGAATGTAATATTTGTGTGTGTATTTCTTTTATTCTAAAGTTGAGGTATATTATATTGAGGTTTGTTGTACACCCGTTAAGAAGTGGCCTGTATTTTGTAATAAAGAGAGTTTCTTTACTTATTCGTTGTCTCGAGGTTGTATCGTCCCTAAATTGGTAGAGGGGGAAAATCCTGAAGCCTGGTGTTTTGTTGTTGGCGCAAGTATCTATGTGTTGGCTGAAAGCTATTTTTCTGTTTTGGGGAATTTTTATCTGGGATCTGTGCAGGGCCATCCTTTTACGCAAACTATTTTTTGTTTGGCCTACGTACTGCTCTTGACACCCAGAGCAGGTTAGTGAGTATATTAGGTTCTCCGAAGCACATGTGAAGTTGCTTTTCACTGTAAACTGTTGTCCCTGTTTGAAGGAGAACTCTGATCCCTCAATTAGATAATCGCATATCCCGCAATTGGGTCTTCCACATATTTTTACTGTCGGCTTCTGTGTTGAAGAGTGAATTCAGGCTTGTGTTAGGAGACTTTTCATAGATTTAGGCTGTCTCTTGCTTTTTATGATCGTGTGTGTTTGGAGGATTGTGTTCATTCTGTGGTCTTTTTTTAGGAGGGGTATGTTGTGGAGGATGGTGCCGAAGGCTTCGTTATTGAGAGGGTTGTGTGTGGACATGCATGGTAAGGCTTTTGGTCGTAAGTTTTTCTTTGATTTGGGATGTCTCAGTTCCTTGATGTTAAGTTGAATGCACTTGTCAATAAGTGAAGGTGGATAGTTCCTGCTGATAAGGGTATCTTTTAGTTCTTGTAGTCGTGTGTCTCTGGTGTTTGCATTAGAGACTATAGTGCATATCCTTTTTGCTAGATTGAAGGGGATATTCATCCTGGTGTGTCTGGGGTGGCATGAATTGAATGGAAGATATTGCTTAGAATCTGTAGGCTTATAATATATGTCTGTTTCTATTACATTATTAGCTTTCTTAATGAGGATATCGAGGAAGGGGAGTTGTTGCTGGCTATATTCCATCGTAAATTGGATGTTTACGTCCAGTCCATTTAAAATTTCTTGGAATTCTATGAGTTTTTCTATATTTTTATGCCAAAGAATGAAACAGTCATCTAGATATCTCTTCCAGTTGTTTTCTATGTAGATGGAGAAAGGGCTGCCACATCTTTCTAGAACCTTACGATACAGACTGATCTCTAGATATCCTATGACTAGGTTGGCAAAGGAGGGGGCTATTCGTGTACCCATCGCAGTCTCCGATTTTTGTCGGTAGAAGTTGTCATTGAAGGCGAAGAAGTTATTTTCCAGGATGAATTTAACCCCTTCTATCACGAATTCTTTTTTGATGCGATGTGGTAGTTTGTTGGCGTGATTCTCTAGCCAGAATTGGATTGCCTCTAGTCCTAGGTTGTGGGGGATATTGGAGTAGAGGTTGACTACATCGAAGGATACCAGTATGGTGTTTTTGTTTATAGTATTCGGTAGGTGATTGAGCATATCCAAGTCGTCCCTTATATAGCTTTTGACATGTTTGAGGAGTGGTTTTAACAGGGTGTCTAAAAAGTTACTGAGGCGGTGGGTTTCGCATGCAGGACCTGCTATTACGGGTCTCAATTTGAGGTCATTAGGATTAGGGACTTTAATTATTTTGTCTGTAGCTATCTTGCATGCGTTGCTTATTTTCTCACTTTTGTGTATCCTTAGGTATACCATAGAATTGGCTGGTTTTACTTGTGAAATTGGTCATATAATCATATTCTTTGTCGGTGAGCCCTTCTTTGTATGGGTTTAACATGGATTTTAGTTCCCTCATTATTTTTTGTTGACTGTAGTTTTGTGCCTTTTCATAGTATGTTGTGTCTTCCAGCATAGATAGTACCAAAGTTATGTAAAATGTATCCATTAAGACAACAGCACTCCCTTTATCGGCCTCTTTGATTGTTATTGTTTTATCTTGTTTTAATTTGTTCAACTCAGCCCATTCTTTTTTGCTGAAGTTTGGTTTGTGTTTTTGTTTGTGCATATGTTGATATGGGTAATTTGATATGTGGTCACAGAAATCATCAAGTGTTTTGTTCTTACCTTTAGAGGGGGTGTAGTTACTCCTATTTCTGACTAACGATTCGTCCTCGTTGTATTTGTCGTATAGCTCCTCAGTAAGTCTTAATTTTCTGCAGAATTCTGCGATGTCTTCTTTCATTTCATTGTAGTTGGGGTGTTGTGGGGTGGGTGTAAACTTGAGTCCTTTGGAAAGTATGTTTATTTGGTTTGCTGTTAGTTCCTTGTGAGTTAGATTGATAATTTTTATCACTTTTGGTTCCTCCTGCTTGTTTGGTGCTATCTTGTGTCTCTGTGTTTGCGTATTGGGTCTAAAAAATGAATGCGGTGGTTGGGACAGTAGCTATTATATAGTTGTTCTTTGTTGATGTGGGGTCTCGGAACAGTATTGAGAAGAGCGTCCCGATATCCCATATTCGGGTGTGGTGTTCTAGGAGGCCTTCGTTGGTAATCATTGCAAGTGTTGTGGGTTTGTTGTGCATGGTTGTTTAACCGGTTGATGGGACGAAGATTTCGTTGGTAACTCTTTTGGGTGGGGATAAGGTTGCAGTGTCTATCCTGTGGGTGTTGATTTATCCTTTCTCTGCTTGAAGTGGGGGTATTCCTGATATTGTATCGCTGGCTGCTTACAGAGTTAGGGTTAGGTCCTGTATTCTTTTTTTGATAGTAGTGAAGGTTCTAATTTTTAGACAGGTGTGTATCGGTGTTTGCGTGTTGTTTTGGTTTCCTTATTTTCTGGAAAGGGTTGTTGGAGGCGTGCTCTGTTTGAAAGACGGCTTCATAGTTTGAGAACCAAGTGGCGCTTTTCTCCCAGCGTTGGAGAGATTTTAGTTCTTTTTCACAGTCCTCTTTTCATAGTTTGGAGAACTTCTCTTGATCTGGGCCTTGGGTCATTTTGCGAATTTCTTCGTTGATATCTTCATCGGTGGATTTTATTTTATCCTCATTCGTTTGGGCCCTCAATTTCAGAAGTTCTATTTCCATTTTCATTTTTTCCAGTGCCATTCTCTCCCTGAGGCGTCTTTGTGTTTCAGGTTCCTCTGTAATAGTTTTGAACTGGAATTTACATGGGAGGATTAATGGGGTCCGGTTGAGCCATTTTTCGTATATATCCGCTTTGTTGTTGTTTTGGATCATCTTCCAAAAGGCGAACTTTCTATCTCTGAGTGATTTGTTCCATTGTGGTATTATGTGGTGTTTCATTTGGTATGTTGTTAGAGTATTGATCCCATATATTGACACATTTGGAGGTCCTTGGTTAGCGTTGTTAGAGAAAAATGTTCTAATTGTTTCGCATAAGTTTCCAAGGTTTTCGACAATTTCGGAGGTTGTATTTTTCGTATCTGTTTCCTCATTGTTCTCTCGATTGGGTTGATGTGTCGAGTCGAATTTGTTCAAAAATGTTGACAAATTTGTGTTGATTTTCTTGACTTCTTTCAGTATTTCTTCATTTATGGAGGTGATTGTGTCTGTTTTTGTCGGCATTTTCTGTATCTCGTGTGGGTTAATGATATGTATAAGGGTGAAAAGGAACACACGAGTTGATATATATGAAAAAACAAGTGAAAATAGAAAATGCTAAAGTAATTTTATAAAGAACATTTCAGTACCGGTTTTGGTCATTTTGAGACCTTTTCAACTGTAACGATTAAATAATTAAATTTAGAAAAATTAGAAGAAAAGTTTTTTTAAAGGAATATTTGTATAGTGTTCAAATATAAGTGGCATTCTGCCTTTCTCTGTCTCCCTTGTTTGCACTTGTGTGTTTGAGGCAGTTGTGAATTCTTGGTAGGGTAGAAGAAGAAGAATGTTGATGAGGAGAGGGGGTGGAAAAATTTGGGAGTGCCTTGATGGTGGTATTTTGAATGGTCAGTGGCAGCTAGCAGTTGCAGTTCAATTCAGGAGAATATTTCTATTGAAAGGTTTGTTTATGGAATTTGCGTAGGTGTTATACTAAAAAGCATTAGTGATAAAGTTAAGAGGTAGAAGGAGGAGAAGAAGAAGAAGAAGAAGATGACGATGTTGATGATGATGATGAAGAAGAAGAGGGAGAAGGAGAAGAAGAAGATGATGATGATGGTGATGATGATGACGATGATGATGATAATGATGATGATGAAGAAGAAGAGGAAGAAGGAGAAAAAAAAGAGAAGGGAGAATATGAATGGGTGAAAGTAGTGAGGTGTTGTATGACTTGAAGTTGGCATGTTATGGATTATAGCTGTGATTGGGGTTGATTTGTAATGGATTCTTTGGAATGTAATATTTGTGTGTGTATTTCTTTTATTCTAAAGTTGAGGTATATTATATTGAGGTTTGTCGTAGACCCGTAGACCTGTTAAGAAGTGGCCTGTATTTTGTAATAAAGAGAGTTCCTTTATGGTAGAGGGGGAAAATCTTGAAGCCTGGTGTTTTGTTGATGGCGTAAGTATCTATGTGTTGGCTGAAAGCTATTTTTCTGTTTTGGGGAATTTTTATCTGGGATCTGTGCAGGGCCATTCTTTTACGCAAACTATGTAGATGTCCGCTTGATGTACTTGGTACAGTCATGGTTGTATTTATTATTATTATTATTATTATTATTAATAATAATATTAATAGTAATTTTTATTGACTTTTTGTAGGGTTATAATTTTATGAACTGAACTGTGTGTTTTTTTATTATATTTTTTCTTTTTATGTATATATGTCTGATTTAAATTTAAATGTGAGTGTGCATATATTTTCCTTGAGGTTAGTTATGGAACTAGGAGTCCAATATGTAAAATAACTGTGTTTGTTAATGTATATTGATATATTTTGTTTATTTTGTATTATTGTATTAATGTGTATATATATATGTGTAGTATTATGAGTGTCTATGCACACATTTTTATATTTTATATTTTTATATTTATATGTAAAAAATTTTTTTCACACTTATATTAAATTAAATTCTCTGAAGAGGCCGTGGGACATCCTTGTTAATGTCTCATTTATACCTGCCTTATATGGCTTATAGGTTAAATGAGGCATACTTGTCCTCACAGCCGAAACAGCTGTCAGATATGATGTAATTGTATTTCATATTTATATTTCCTTGTCTAATTATATTTACAATATATTTTGTATAATGTCTTTGCTGTTATGTAATGGTGTAATAAAGTACTGATTGGGTATTATCTGATGGTTAATATTTGATTGATTTAAGTATGTCTCTCCATTTTCTAATTTTGTATTATTAATTTACGGTAATATTTTTACCCTTGCCCACATAATACAGTAGATGAATTAATTGCATGGCAATTTTTAACATTTATGTATTAGTCTTGTTGGGTACCTCTCTAGCAGTATATTGGATATATGTTATCCCATGGTGGGTTGAATTTTCAACCCCTATCTCATTTTATAATATATATATATATATAATATATATATATATATATTATATATATATACATACACATACAAACATATATATATATACACACACACATACATACATATATAATATACACACATACATACATATATATATATACACACACATACATATATATATATACACACACATACATACATATATATATATACACACACATACATACATATATATATATACACACATATACATACATATATATATATATACACACACATACATACATATATATATATACACACACATACATATATATATATATATACACACACATACATACATATATATACACACACATACATACATATACACACACATACATACATATATATATATATATATATATATATATATATATATATATATACATATCATCATCATCATCATCATCATCATTTAGCGTCCGTTTTCCATGCTAGCATGGGTTGGACGGTTCAACTGGGGTCTGGGGAGCCCGAAGGCTGCACCAGGCCAGTCAGATCTGGCAGTGTTTCTACAGCTGGATGCCCTTCCTAACGCCAACCACTCCGAGAGTGTAGTGGGTGATTTTATGTGCCACCGACACAGGTGCCAGACGAGGCTGGCGAACGGCCACACTCGGATGGTGTTTTTATGTGCCACCGACACAGGTGCCAGACGAGGCTGGCAGACGGCCACGCTCGGATGGTGTTTTTATGTGCCACCGACACAGGTGCCAGATGAGGCTGGCGGACGGCCATGATCGGATGGTGTTTGTTACGTCCCCAAAGCACGGAGGCCAGTCTATGCGGTACTGGCTACGGCCACGTTCGGATGATTTTCTTGTGTGCCACCGGCACTGGTACCACAAAGATACAAATTCCATTTATGTTCATCTATTTTGATTTGTTTTGATTTGATTTGATTTTCACTTGCCTCAACAGGTCTTCACAAGTGTCACAAGAAGGAAGGTATGCACAGGTGGACTGACTACGTCCCAGGTAGGGGCCACGGGTTATGGCCTGACTAGTCTTGCGGGTCTTCGGATGGTGTTTTTATGTGCCACCGACACAGGTGCCAGATGAGGCTGGCGAACGGCCACGATCGGATGGTGTTTGTTGCGTGCCCACAGCACGGAGGCCAGTCGATGCGGTACTGGCTACGGCCACGTTCGGATGGTTTTCTTGTGTGCCACCGGCACTGGTACCACAAAGATACAAATTCCATTGATGTTCATCTATTTTGATTTGATTTGATTTGATTTGATTTTCACTTATATATATTTATATATATATATATACATATATATACATGTATATATATATATATATATACATACATATATATTGTTGCAGAGGTCAAAAAGACAAGAAAATGCTATGACCCAATTTCATTGGTTGGAGCCGGACAGGCTGGAAAAAGAAATAATGGGGCTTTGCAAGGGAAATTAATGAGGGTAGAAAGTACCTCTGACCCATACAGTCAAGCAAAGTTGAGAAAAAAATAAATCTACCACCCCTTTAAAATGCAGCAAGCTGGGGTTAGTTGGTCAGTTGGCAAGAGACGGTCAGTTGAGAGAGAGCAGACGGGCCGGAGAAGAAGTCAGTCGGTTGCGACAGCGAGTCGATAAGGACGGGCAGCCGAGAAGGTGGTGATGGTGAGAGGCAACAGCAAGGCAAGAAAGACAGACAGAGAAGATTGAGGACTTGACAAGCCTGAGGAAGTAAGGGAGATGACAGCAAGAAGGCTAGTAGGATTTTGTAAACGAGAAAACATGCGTAATGTTTGTTTATGTTCTTTGTTGTTGAATTTTGATGTGTGTTAAAAGAAAAGAGACCCTGTAAAAAGAACTGTGGAAAAGAAAGAAAAGAGAAAAGAACTGTGAGATGTGTTCCTAAAAGGAAAAGAACATTGTGTTAAAAGAAAGAGAAAGACTTTAATTTGGATTGTTTTCCAAATTCTGTATTGTGCATGCCATTGATTGTTTTTCTTGTAACTCTGTACGATCTGTTAAATGTATCTGAAATGTATTATGTTTTAATTGATGTTGTAAAAATTGTATAAACTGTTGTTAAATGTAAGCAACTGCCTCCGCTGTCTCTCTCTTCTGAGTCTAAGTTGAGCGACGGCAGGTCGTAACAATATACATTATATATATATATATATATATATATATCTATATATATAATTACATATATATATATTATATATATTTATATATATATATAGTTATCCAAACATGAAGGGAAGACAGAGGAAAAAAAATCGCCAACGGTAAACACGTGGTCACATTTTGAATGACCGGAAGGAAATGGTGAAGAAAAGTTCTTTCAAAGACAGGAGAGTGCAGGAGGAGGTATGTGTGTGTAAGTGTGGATATGTGCGTGCGCGAAGGTCTGCGTGTGCGTGTGTGTATACCCACACACAGGAATGCACAGAAACCTATCCTATCCAACCCCATGCACACACAGACACACATACCTTTAGACACACACATAAAACATACACACAACCATATACACGCACATGCTCAAGCACACGCGCATACACAATAAAATGAACACAACCTGACACACATCTCCACGGTCACACACACGCACATACACGCACGTACATACGCACACAATACACGCACACACACATATATGTGTGCAATGATAACACGTGTGTGTATGTGTGTGTGGTTGTGGCTGTTAATCTTTGTGTGTTGTAGGGCTTAGTATTGTTTAAGGTCAAGGAAGTTAGTATTGTTTAAGGTCAAGGAAGAAGGAATTGAGAGTGGCTCTTTTTGTCTCTACCCAAGTCAGTAGTAGGTACTGCTAGTTTTGAAGTATGTGTGTGTGTGCGTGTATGTATATGTATCGTGTGTGTTTTGTTTGTAGTGTGTGTGTGTGTGTATGTATGTGTGTGTTCGTGTGTGTATGCGTAGAGTTTGGGTGTGTGGCGAATAACTGTGCTTTACTTAGTGTGTGTGCGTGTGTGCTTGTACATGCATGTGTGTACACATGTATGTATAATTGTGTGCGTGCATGTATAATTGTGTGCCGTGTGTATGGGATGTTTGTGTGGGCTCATTTGTGTGTGTGTGTATATGTGTGAGTGTCATATGTGTGCATGTGTCATATGTGCGTGTAGTTGTGTGTGCGCGTACGTGTGCATTTGTATGTGTGTGTGTAAGCGTATATGGGTGCATATACGTGTATCCGTGGGGTTGTGAGTGTTGGGTGTGTGCATTCGTGTGCATGTGTGCGTGTGTATGTGTGCGCATGTTTTTGTGTGCGTGTGCGTGTGTGTCTGTGTCTATGTGTATACGTATGTGTGTGTGCATGAGTAGGCATATAGTGTGTATGTATATGTATCGGTGTGTATGTGAATTTGTGTATGCGTGTGTGCATGTGCTTGTGTGTGTGTGTGCACCTACGTGCGTGTATGTGCGTGTGCATCTGTGCCCAGGTGTGTATAAGTGTGTGCGTATCTGTATGAGTATTGTTTGTTGGAGGTATATGTGGGCATCTGTGCTGGTGTGTGTGTGTATGTACGTGTGTATATGTGTGTGTGCATTTATTGTGTGCATATGTACGTGCGTGTATGTGCGTGTGTGTGACCGTGGAGATGTGTGTCAGGTTGTGTTCATTTTATTGTGTACACGCATGTGCTTGAGCATGTGCGTGTATGTGGTTGTGTGTATGTTTTGTGTGTGTTCTAAAGGTATGTGTGTCTGTGTGTGCATG
>NW_021827486.1:5000-10328 GCF_006345805.1 Octopus sinensis | reverse complement strand
AAAAAGACATCCCGCAAGGCAGCTGTAGATGCGCAATGAAAATGGCAAGTAGAACCTGGCGTAGGGTCATTGCGGAACCTATGGATTAAACAATATGGATGATGGATCAAGAAATAGCGTGTGAATTTGGAATTGCCTAAATGGAGGTGTCCACCAAAAGGTCCAGTCCTTGCTGCAGTATTGTGGCTTGTATGCCTCATTAATCCTGGAAGGAACTATGCAAGCAGAGCGCAAGTTCCTCATAAGACCTCCTATACTTGGTATGTCAAAGGGCAGAGACCAAACTAATATATTTCACTTCTTCCTGGATTTACAAATGGGTTTCTTAGGGTTTAAGATTTGTATTTAAACAAAAGGGAAAAGTTACAGAGAAAAGTTAAAGTTACGATGTTACTCCAAAACCAAGAAGACGTGTAAGTGAAAGGTTTTCTCTGAGGAAAAAATATATGACAGGGTGGAGCAAAATCCGAAAGGCGGAGCTGAAAAAAGCAAGGAACCAACTGGAGGAAAGCACAAAAGGCAGCCCAGAGTTGAAAACAGTGGAATACAGTCGTCAGAAAACTATGTTCCATA
The DNA here is from genome assembly GCF_006345805.1 of Octopus sinensis. NCBI lineage: Eukaryota > Metazoa > Mollusca > Cephalopoda > Octopoda > Octopodidae > Octopus > Octopus sinensis. The sequence goes on along the minus strand of NW_021827486.1, from coordinate 9,755 downwards.
GGGAGCAAAAGGCTTAAGTAAATAAAAGAAGAGGACCAGCTAAAACAAAAAAAAAAAACCAAAAAACTTTGACAGCTGTATTAGAATAAAGGAAGCCAAAAGGAAGGACAAGGCATCCTGTTTGGTTAGATATGCGTTTTGGTCAGTGGCTTCATAAAATTCAGCCCAGTTACATTTAGTTGTTATTTTCTTGAGGAAAAAATGGTGGTGGATGTATTGAAAATGTCACTAAGTACAGTAACAGTCCTGTCACAATTGTGAGTGTAGTATTTCACCATGGCACTTACCAAAGTGGTTTTGAAGGGGAGAAGTAATTTTTGAGATTGCTTAGGAATTTCCCTCTCCTTGACAATGGACACTGGTATATGTAATAATTGGGTAGAGGAAGGAAGGAAGGTGAGTGCTTAAACCGGAGTGTGGTGTCATTTACTGTTGATGGAGGTGAAGATAACAAGATAGTCGATGTTTACGATGGAATTGATGGTGTGTATAAACTGAGGGGCCGCCGGAGAACATCAGAGAGAATAGAGTACCGGTGATAATGGGCTCCATAAGAACATGCCACAATTGCGTTATTTGACAAGAAGACATAGATCCAAGAGATGAAAGAGAGAGAGAGAGAGAGAGAGAGAGAGAGAGAGAAGTAGAATAAGAGAGAAGGAGAGAGAGATCTAGCTGATAGACAAGCAGTTTTGTTATATATACATATATATATACACACACACAGACGCTAAAAAAGGTATGTATAAATCCACAAACACACACATATAGACATACACAAATACACACACACACATATATATATATATAGATAGATAGATATTTATATATATATACATATATATACATATATATATATATACACATATATACATACATATACTATACATACACATATATACATACATATACATATATATATACATACACATATATACATACATATACATATATACATACATATATATACATATATACATAATATACATACATATATACATATGCATACATATATACATATACATACATATATACATATACATACATATACATACATATATATATATACATATACATACATACATATATATATATATATATATATATATACACACATACATATATATATATATATATATATAGAGAAGAGAGAGAGAGAGAGAAATAGATACATATATACATACTACATGCACTTATACTTATTCACTCATTGTTTTTCGGTTGTTTTTGTTTTCTTTGTTTTTTCTTATTTGAATTTTTGATTTACTTCGAATTAGAAAAAATATTTATCTACTTGTGATCTTCTTAAGTTTCGTAGGTAAAAATAATAGTCAAACAAATTGACAATTTTCTTTTTATTTTCTTAACTTTATTTGGAAACACGAGATACAAGTGAAAATGTTTTCAATTAATTAACAAGTTCATAATTTAGTCATAGGTGTATAGAAGACAAGATATCTTTTATTCGGGAACTATCTGGAATGGTATTTGAGGAGATAAATCAATGTTTAGCTTAGTTACATTATCAACTACCGTCACCTTCCATTGTTTATATTTTCATTTCTTTAATGGATCTGGTTATTTTAAAAGCTTCGCTCACTCCAAAATATTCAACTATTATTTAATACAAACAAGGGAAAAATCAACTCTCAGACATACGAACTTGTACACAGTCCACTAGCCTTCCTCAAACAATCGAATGTAAAGAAATACAGGCGCAATGGCCCAGTGGTTAGGGCAGCGGACTCGCGGTCGGAGGATCGCTGTTTCGATTCCCAGACCGGGCGTAGTGTGTGTGTGTTTATTGAGCGAAAACACCTAAAAACTCCACGAGGCTTCGGCAGGGGGTGTTGATGACCCCTGTTGTACTCTTTCGCCCCAACTTTCTCTCATTTTTTCTTCCTGTTTCTTGAGTATCGCTGCGCCCAGCTGGGGGGAACACATGCGCTATAGAAACCGGGGAACCGGGCCCATGAGCCTGGCAAGGCTTGAAAAGGGCGCAAAAAAAAATCTTCTCAACTACATGGTTCCGGGTTCAGTCTCACTGCGTGGTACCTTGGATACACACACACACGCACGTACGTATGTATGTATACTTTGAGACATTTTTCGGAAAGGATGTTATGATTGTGTTTGATTATTGCAATTTTAGTATATCATAACTAAACAGGCGGTGAACTGGCTGAAACGTTAGCACACCGGACGAAATGCTTAGCAGTATTTCGTCTACCGCTACGTTCTGAGTTCAAATTCCGCCGAGGTCGACTTTGCCTTTCATTCTTTGGGGTCGATTAAATAAGTACCAGTTACGCACTGGAGTCGATATAATCGACTTAATCTGTTTGTCTGTCCTTGTTTGTCCTCTCTGTGTTTAGCCCTTGTGGGTAGTAAAGAAATAGGTATTTCGTCGACTGTTAGATTCTGAGTTCAAATTCTGCCGAGGTCAACTTTGCCTTTCATCGATAGATTAAGTACCACTTGCGTACTGGGGTCGATCTAATCGACTGGCCCCTCCCCCAAAATTTCGGGCTTTGTGCCTAGAGGAAGGTGAAAGTCTTTTACGTTTCGAGCCTACGCTCTTCAACAGAAAGTAATACAGAAATAAACAAAGAGGGAATAAAAACTTTTGGGGCTAGCTATGTATGTATGTATGTATGTATGTATGTATGTATGTATGTATGTATTTATGTAGTATGTATGTATGTATGTATGTATGTATGTATGTATGTATGTGTGTATGTATATGTATGTAGTATGTATAGTGTCTATCTATCTATATCTATCTATCTATCTATCTATCTCTATCTATCTATCTATCTATCTATCTATCTACTATCTATCTATCATCTACTATCTATCTATCTATCTAGCTAGCTAGCTATATACATACATATTTTACTTTATACTTGTTTCGGTCATTGGATTGCGTTCATGTTAGGAAACTCTACAAAGGTTTGGTCGAACAAATAACACCAATTCTTATATTTTGTAACATCTGGTTCTTATTCTGCCACTCCTATAGGTTGAACCGCTAAATTACTGGTACGTAAATAAGCTAAGCCCACTAAGGTGATAAAATACAAACACAGACATACACTCTTATACATGTGTATAAACAAGCATATATAGATACATACATACAAATACACACACACTCTCTCACATATATATTACGTAATGGAACCGGGATTTGGAATCCGGGCATGTACCTTATTAGCACTGATACAATCCAGATCTAGCTAACCATATCGAATGATAGGGAACATATAAACAATTACAGGGCACTCGATTGATGAATCTTCAATTCGCTTCATTAGATTTCATACAGCATACAGAATGTATAATCAAGACATCATAAATACAAATGGAGTATTATACATGTTCGAAGTTTGTTTATTACATTATCATTTTCATTAAATTCCCATTAGATTCCAATCCGACACGTGTTTCTACTGCGTAAGTGTCTTAATGTCCTTCTTAAAATATATTATAGGCGAGGGATCATAAAATTTTATGGTATATGATAGTAGAGATTACTTAGAAAAGCGATATGGCTATAATTTTAGAATGACCTTTATAAAATTTAAAGGAATGTAATATTTTATATATTTAATAGTAAAAAAACCTTAATTAGGCCATGACCACTTATAATGAAGATAAAATGATACCATATAAGGTAAAAAGACATATTTAGAAGAAACTAAGAGAAAGAAGAAATAAAGGGGAAATAAATAAATAAATAAATAGGAAATAAATATCGTTTTAATTTTGGCGTTCAGATCATAGCGATAAAGTTTTATGGTTTTTTGGACATTTTGAAGTGCAGTATTGACTGAAATGAGAAAAGTAAGTTGAAATTTTAATCTTAGAGTAAATTTAGGATTTTTGATTAGATTAACTTATGCGCACTTCTATCTCTACGTGATATTATATTAGAAATTTTTATTTGGAAAATACTTAAATATATGTGCGCATTTCAGAGCTAATTTGGGATCTTTTCGGTTTGAACGGCAGTTTTTAACATAATTTCTAGGTAACTAAAATATTTTAAACTTCGTATACTGGTAGAATGTGTTTATAAAACATCTTTTTCGCTTGGCTTTATTGAGAAAATTCTATAGTTTGTAAGATATTTGTTGTTTTTTTCTTCAATTATTGCAATTCCAACCAATCAGTGACGTATTTGAGGTAAAAAAAAAACATTCTGTGCCGTATATGTCCCTCGTTTAAGAAACAGATGGTGTTTATTTACATTTCTGAAGAAAAAAAGATACCCTTCCCCCCACCCCTAACCCTAACCCTAACTAACCCTAACCCTAAAATAGATTGAAATGCAATAGATCGATACTAGGGTCATAATTATGGGTGACAATTTCATATGACACCGCTAGAAAAAACTGCCGTTCAAACCGAAAAGATCCCTAATTTGTTCCTGTGTTTTAATAATTTGTAATTAGAGATGAAGATGTGAAATATTTCTTCCAAGCATTGATTATACTTCGAGTTCTCAATAGATTATGGTGAAGCGGTATTAATAATTGCCCGTTTAATATCACATTTAGGTGTCTTTATCTTTTAAAGACCAGATGAACACACTCAGGCTTGTACATTTCATTTTTTCTATTTTTGAACAAAGAAAAGTGATTATACAATCTCTGTATAAAACCAGTAGAACATGCTCCAATGTTCCTTCATCTGTTACTGTACATCTACAAACAAGTGGACATAATTTGCTCCTACAATTACAATAATGCT
>NW_021827485.1:0-9887 GCF_006345805.1 Octopus sinensis | reverse complement strand
AGCTGTTTACGTCACAGTAGCAATATTTTGAGAAGCCGTAAATAATATGAGGCCGAAAGAAAGAATATCATTGGTTAAAATTCGAATTATTAAACAACGTTAAACTTAGAAATTTCAATTCCGTTTTCATTTTGGTTTACAATTATGTTTTCTTTTGACACATTCTACCAGTATACGAAGTTTCATATTGTTTAGTTAACTAGGAAAATCAGGCCTTCAAACTGAAAAGATCCGAGAGAGTTTGTATACAGCGATATGTGTATGTTTGTGCTATGGAGTTGTATATGTGTATGTTTGTGTTATGCATGTTTGTGTGTGCGCGCGAGCATGCGCTGCTATGAAGTGTATCTATATATCTGTGTATATGTACACACACACACACACACACACATATGGGTACATGTCTGTGTTCGTCTGTATGCATGATGGAGTATGTATGTATATTTTTGTATACGTATGAACACACATATACATATATATATATATATATATGAGCACATGTCTATGTATTCGTCTATGTGTGTGTATTAATGTGTGTGTGCATGTGTGTGTGTGTGTGTGTGTGTTGTGTGTGTGTGTGTGTGTGTGTGTGTGTGTGTGTGTGTGTGTGTTTGTGTGGCAATCTGCTTTAGTTGTCGTCCATTTGTCATGGTTGGACGCACAAGTAAAACTCTACGCGTGTGCTTTATCGAAACAACGTAACAGAAAAACGATCTATTTGATATAAATGGTATATTGAGAAGATGGGAAGAGGAAAGAGAAGGAGGAAGAGGAAATGGTGGAGAGAAATAAAGACGGAAAGAATGAAAGAACGAAAGGGAGGAAGGAAGACTGCGTGCAGGAGCGAAAGGAAAAGAAAAATGTCCATTTTGACCAATTTGAGATCTAATGTTTTCTGTTATGACGCGGTTGGCTTTCACGAAAAAACAAAATCCAAAAACAAAAAACGGCACAACACATAAATAAATAATAGTTTCTCTTGGAATCTACGCAAGTATCTGTCTGTCTGTCTGTGCGGTACCTTGTACAAGTGTCTTCTACTATAGCTCCAGGCCGACCAAAGCCTTGTGAGTGGATTTGGTCGTCAGAAACTAAAAGAAGCCCGTCGGGATCTTTTCGGTTTGAACGGCAGTTTTTAACATAATTTCTAGGTAACTAAAAAATTTTTAAACTTCGTATACTGGTAGAATGTTTTTATAAAACATCTTTTTCTCTTGGCTTTATTGAGAAAATTCTATAGTTTGTAAGATATTTGTTGTTGTATTTTTTCTTCAATTTCTGCAATTTCAACCAATCAGTGACGTCTATTGAGGTTAAAAACATTCTGTGCCGTATGAATATGTCCCTCGTTTAAGAAACAGATCGGGTTTATTTACGTTTGTGAAGAAAAAAAGATACCCTTCCCCCGACCCCTAAACCTAACCCTAAAACAGATTGAAATGCAATAGATCGATACTAGGGTCATAATTATGGGTGACAATTTCATATGACACCGCTAGAAAAAAACTGCCGTTCAAACCGAAAAGATCCGCCCGTCGTATTTGTATATGTGTATGTGTGTGTGTGTAATTTCAAATTTTTGCACAAGACCAGCAATTTCAGGGGAGGGTGTAAGTCGATTATATTGATCCCCAAGTACTCAACTAGTACATATTTTATCGATCTCGAAAGTACAAAAGGAAAAGTCGACGCCGGCGGCATTTGAACCCAGAACGTAATGATTCATGAAATACCGCTAAAGCATTTTGGCCAGCATACTTAACGATTCTGCGAAATCACCGACTTATATTAAAATAACATTAAACGATAACAAACAAGTTAACCCTTTCGGGTCTTCCATGATTTTAATTTCAATTTCTTTCCTGTAGTTTTGGAATGAAAAAATTTTTTAAGGTACCACGCGGTGAAATCGAACGCAGAACCACGCGGATGACAAGTTATTTATATTAAAGTAACATTAAACGATAACAAACAAGTTAACCCTTTTTTTCTCCCCTGACATTAATTTCAATTTCTTTCCTGTTGTTTTAGAATGAAAAAAAATTTTAAGGTACCACGCAGTGAAATCGAACGCAGAACCACACGGATGACAAGTTATTTATATTAAAGTAACAAACAAGTTAACCCTTTCGTTTCTTCCATGACTTTAATTTCAATTTCTTTCCTGTTGTTTTAGAATGAAAAAAAATTTTAAGGTACCACGCAGTGAAATCGAACGCAGAACCACGCGGATGACAAGTTATTTATATTAAAGTAACATTAAACGATAACAAACAAGTTAACCCTTTCGTTTCTTCCATGACATTAATTTCAATTTCTTTCCTGTTGTTTTGGAATGAAAAAACATTTTTAGGGTACCACGCGGTGAAATCGAACGCAGAACCACGCGGATGACAAGTTATTTATATTAAAGTAACATTAAACAATAACAAACAAGTTAACCCTTTCGTTTCTTCCATGACTTTAATTTCAATTTCTTTTCTGTTGTTTTGGAATGAAAAAAATTTTTAAGGTACCACGCGGTGAAATCGAACGCAGAACCACGCGGATGACAAGTTATTTATATTAAAGTAACATTAAACGATAACAAACAAGTTAACCCTTTCGTTTCTTCCATGACTTTAATTTCAATTTCTTTTCTGTTGTTTTGGAATGAAAAAAAATTTTAAGGTACCACGCGGTGAAATCGAACGCAGAACCACACGGATGACAAGTTATTTATATTAAAGTAACATTAAACGACAACAAACAAACAAATTAACTCTGTAATTATCATTTCTTCCATGACTACAAATTTAATTCATTTGCAGGCGTTCTTGGTTTATATGGAAGCTGCATAAACGTGCAAATGATATTACGTTGATATTAATTCCGAACATAAGCAGATATCTTTGATTTCTACGGAAAAGGAAATTACACAGCATGATATCCATAAATATCTCAATGGTATTGCAAACATGAATGAAATGAAATGGATACAACAGGGAATCGAAGCTGAGAAGCAGGCTGTGTTGTATAATTACTTGGAAGAATATTATATATATTTACTTAGGCGCAAGGCCATATTGCATAGAAATCAGCAGAATTCGTGTGACGTACCTGAAACTTTCGCAAAAGCATTAGCAGTTTAATTAGATTTCTCAACTGCATATCGATGCAGATATGGTGGCACAATTAAGAGATTTACTTTGCGATAACTTGGTTCAAGGTTCAGTCCCAGTGCATTCTACGGATCTTTTCGGTTTGACCGGCAGTTTTTTAAAATAATTTCCACGTAACTAAACACTTTTAAACTTAGTATACTGGTAGAATGTGTTTACGAAACATCTTTTTCTCTTGGCTTTATTGATAAAATTCTATGGTTTGTAAGATATTTGTTGTTTTTCTTCTTCAATTTCTGCAATTTCAACCAATCAATGACGTCTATTGGGGTAAAAAAAAACATTCTATGCCGTATGAATATGTCCCTCGTTTAAGAAACAGATTGGGTTTATTTACATTTGTGAAGAAAAAAAGATACCCTTCCCCCCGCCCCTAACCCTAACCCTAAAACAGATTGAAATTCAATAGATCGATACTAGGGTCATAATTAAGAGTGACAATTTCATATGACACCGCTAGAAAAAAACTGCCGTTCAAACCGAAAAGATCCCATTCTACTTTAGCCGAAAGCTCGCGTTGGACAATGTGTTATGAGTAAATGTTGATAAAACGGAAACAGTTCGAGTCGAGGCGAGTTGTTTCGCTTGCTCTATGACTTTCGAGTGTTTTAACGCCCAGCGTTATGAGGGAGTCGCCCCCAAACGCTATCCCGCAACGAATCTGGCGAACAAGCAAAACACATACATTGAGTATGTGCAGTCGATAATGTTTACATCACTAGCGCTGCTTTTAATTTTGTAATTGGATTTGTGTGTGTGTATAATACAATATAATATATATATACACATACATGTACATGCCTACATGTATATGTATATATATATATATGTCAGTATGTTGAGAGATTGTGCTTGAGATTTGTTTATGGATAGATAGATAGATAGATAGATAGATAGATAAATAGATAGATAAGTTTCTTGATTAGCCACACGGGGCCGAACACAGAGAGGACAAAATACAATGTAGAGCTTTTCTTTTTTGCTACAGTGTCTGTTTATTTTCTTTTACATTATCCATCATAAGCTATTTATTTCTCTGCCTTAGACTGTTTCAGATGAACGGGGTCTACTAACTACACAGTGCACTCTACAGCTCTGAGATGTTGATTTACATACAGAGAGGCAAATTTTCACTCTGCCGACACTCCAGTTGACAAACTACATGCATGAATCTATGCTATTTTGATAAGATTTTAAACTGTGATCAACGAATTCGTACTTGGGTTCTTTTCGGTTTGAACAGCAGTTTTCTCTAGCGGTGTCATATGAAATTGTCACCCATAATTATGACCCTAGTATCGATCTATTGCATTTCTATCTGTTTTAGGGTTAGGATTAGTTAGGGTTAGTAGGGTTAGGGTTAGGGTTAGGGTTAGGGGTGGGGTGGGGTGGAGGGGAAAGGTATCTTTTTTTTCTTCACAAATGTAAATAAACCCAATCTGTTTCTTAAATGAGGGACATATTCATACGGCACGGAATGCTTTTTACCCGAATAGACGTAATTGATTGGTTGAAATTGCAGGAATTGAAGAAAAAAAAACAACAAATATCTTACAAACCATAGAATTTTCTCAATAAAGCCAAGAGAAGAAGATGTTTTATAAACACATTCTACGAGTATACGAAGTTTAAAAGTGTTTAGTTACGTGGAAATTGTGTTAAAAAAACTGCCGTTCAAACCGAAAAGATCCTTATGCTATTTTGATAAGATTTTAAATTGTGATCAACGAATTCGTACTTGTATATTTAGCCATGCAGGGCAGCGATTCGCTTGCGAGGATCAACCATTTCCTAATTGCTAACATTGACAATTTAACTGAATAGCGGCGAATTAGGCATAAAGCGACGACATTGTGAGTGAGCGCTGATGTTTGCGCCCAACACAAATACCGGTGCTGTATGACTATGCATTGCTTCTGATTACATCGATTTTCCCTTCCACTTAAACGTCAGCGAGTTTCTGAAACACTCGGAGATAAACAGGATACTGGAAGCGATTATTTTGCCTGAAGCAAAATGCTGTCCATTGTCTCGCGTTCGTGGCGAAAGACCAGAAAACATGATTGCATTTCCTTGGAGGAAGTATGGGACAGCTTCTTCTCTGGGATGACACTACTGTGGTGGTCGGAATGAGATGATGGGGTTGTAGCTGTTTGGATGCTGCTGATTTGGCAAGAACGGCTGCCTGGACATTCAGCTGATGTTGGAACATAGTACATTTTGACGATGGATGTAAATACGCACACAGACACAGACACAGACATATAGACTGATAGAGAGAGAGAGAGAGACATACATGCATACATACATGCATACATACATACATACATACATACATACATACATACATTCATACATACATTCATACGTACGTACGTACGTACATACATACATACATACATACATACACACACGCACGCACGCACGCACACATGCATGCATACATACGTACGTACGTACATACATACATACGTACGTACGTACGTACATACATACATACATACATACGTAGGTACGTACGTACGTACTACATACATACATACATACATACATACTTTGATTACTCTTTACTCTTTTACTTGTTTCAGTCATTTGACTGAGACCATGCTGGAGCACCACCCTTTGTCGGGCAAATCGACCCCAGGACTTATTCTTTGTAAGCCTAGTACTTACTCTATCGGTCTCTTTCGCCGAACCGCTAAGTTACGGCGACGTAAACACACCAGCATCGGTTGTCAAGTGATGTTGTGGGGACAAACACAGACAGGCAAACATATATACATATATACGACGGGCTTCTTTCAGTTTTCGTCTACCAAATCCACTCACAAGGCTTTGGTGGGCCCGAGGCTATAGCAGAAGACCCTTGTCCAAGGTGCCACGCATTGGGACTGAACCCGGAAACCATGTGGTAGGGAAGCAAGCTTTTTACAATAGAGTCATACCTCCGTCTTTATGGAAACCCTCAAGGAACAGTTCCCCTATCATTAGTGTTACTGGTGCCACACAAGGTCGGCTGTTTCTTCCAATCCCGAGGCTATAGTAGAAGACACTTGCCTAAGGTACCACGTAGTGGGACTGAACCCGGAACCATGTGGTTGGTAAACAAGCTACTTACCACACAGCCACTCCTGCGCCTATAGATAGATAGATAGATAGATAGATAGATAGATAGATAGATAAGCTTCTTTATTAGCCACACAGGGCCGAACACAGAGGGGACAAAATACAATGTAGTGCTTTTCTTTTCGAAAATTGGAAAAAAGGAGAAAAATAAAATTCCGATCAAATGGGGTCGTGAGAAAAAATAGATAGATAGATAGATAGATAACGAGCCTTTTTCAGTGTCCTTCGACCGAACCCACTCACAAGGCTTTGGTCGACCGGAGACTATAGTAGAAAACCCCATGCTCAAGTTACCCCACCGTGGAACTGGATCCAGAACCATGTGACTGAAATGCAACCTTCTTACCACACAGCCACGCCTGTTATGCAGCAATTACATATTCTTCAGTGGAGGCGCAATGGCCCAGTGGTTAGGGCAGCGGACTCGCGGTCATAGGATCGCGGTTTCGATTCCCGGACCGGCCGTTCTGAGTGTTTATTGAGCGAAAACACCTAAAGCTCCACGAGTCTCCGGCAGGGGGGGGGACCCCTGTTGTACTCTTGTACTCAATGGCCCAGTGGTTAGGGCAGCGGACTCGCGGTCGTAGGAGCGCGGTTTCGATTCCCAGACCGGGCGTTGTGAGTGTTTATTGAGCGAAAACACCTAAAGACCCACGAGGCTCCGGCAGGGAATGGTGGTGATCCCTGCTGTACTCTTTCACTACAACTTTCTCTCACTCTTTCTTCCTGTTTCTGTTGTACCTGTATTTCAAAGGGGCCGACCTTGTTACTCTCTGTGTCACGCTGAATATCCCCGAGAACTATGTTAAGGGTACACGTGTCTGTGGAGTGCTCAGCCACTTACACGTTAATTTCACGAGCAGGCTGTTCCGTTGATTCGGATCAACCGGAACCCTCATCGTCGTAACCGACGGAGTGCTTCCACATATTCTTCAACGAAATGCTTTCGAAACCGTTGGTTTTGCGCCTCTTTAACAAGAATTATTTTTTTATCTGATTATAGTTTGAAATTTATTGAGATAACCAAAGAGCGGCAAGAAAGTCGCTGGCTCCGTAACAGAACAGAGTAACCATTGTATTTGGAGGAATGATGCTAGCGTCGCGTCCTATCTTGTCTCTGTTAATCTATTTTCATGAGATCAGCGTATTTTTTTATTTATTTATTTGTGTGTATGTGTGTTTGTTGTTGTTGTTTTTTATTAGCAGAAACATGTAATTTATGTACACTCTTAATACCTGCCACCAACAGGATGTAAAGTCATTGTGAATAATTCAACAATCTAATGTCTGTAATCAGTCACTTCTATATATATATATATATATATATATATATTATATAGAATATTTATATTATATAATATATATATATATATATATATATATATGGTATACATACATATATATATATACATACATCATATATATATAAATATCTATATATAATATATATATATACATATATATATATACATATAGATATACCTATATCTATATATGTATAATATATATATATAACACACATAAATACATATGCATATACACACACACACACATATCTATATATATATGTATCTATACAAACACATATATATGTATATGCATATATGATATATATGCATGCATATGCATATATATATATATATATATATATATATATATGTAGATACAATGTATATATTCTATATATATATACTTGTATATTTTTATATACATAGATATATATGTATCTATATAAAATATATATACATATACATGTATTTGTGTGTGTGTGTGTGTGTGTGTATGTGTGTGTTGTGTGTGTGTGGTGTGTGTGTGTGTGTGTGTGTGTGTGTGGTGTGTGTGTTGATTTATCACTAAAGATGGAAGAAGCTACGGGCAGAATGTATAAACAATAAAAGAGACAAGACGAAGACGATTGCAATGAAAAGGCTATCGAGAAAGTGAGACCACAAAGAGAGAGAGAGAGAGAGACAGACAGAGACAAAGAGACATGGAGAAAGAGATAGAGTCAGAGAGACAGAAGAAGAGAGAGAGAAGATGTGGTGGTGGTGGCGGAACAGAAAACGAAAGAGATTTGAAATAATCTAATAAACAAGATGAACACATGAGCATATCAGCTTATCGTATCCCACCGCCTCACTCACATCATTCATTGTCTGATAATGAATATGCGACCGTTACCATCTGGTGCAGTCTGCAGCAATATGGTGCAAGTACTAACAGTTTTTTGCGTTTTTTTTTAAATAAAATGATTTGCCACGTCATCTTGTCTGAGAGATCAACCAACGCAACACATTTGTTATCATTATAACTAGCGGTATAGCCCGGCGTTGCTCGGGTTTGTTTGTTTTTTTCAGTTGCGTATAAAACGGCAGACTTTGATGTCACGTTGACAAAGTTTTGACATAGTTTCAATCTTTTTTAAAAAGTAAAAATTTTGCATTATGTAGTTTGTTTTCTCTTTAAGTCAACATTTTTCTGGTTGAAATACACCGAAAAATGGCGACACATCAGCAGTCAAAAATATCGTTAAAAATAGGGATTTTCATAGAAAAAAAAGCACCTCTTTTATGTAAATAATTCTTGGTCTTAACGTGGTCCAATTTGAATTTTTTCTTCTACGGAATGAAGAGCAAGCCTTCTATCATACTCTCAATTTTGGTCAACTTGCGCCGCAGGGTCTTGGAGGAGATAGTGTTAGTTGAAGGCTACCAAACCTACCACACACACACACACACAGCAGACATACAACTTCAGCTTTATATATAGATTATTATTGTTGAAGGCAGTGAGCTGGCAGAATCGTTATACATATATATATATACATACATATATATGCATATACATATACATATATATACATATACATATACATATATATGTATATGTATATACTTATACAGGCGCAGGAGTGGCTGTGTGGTAAGTAGCTTGTTTACCAACCACATGGTTCTGGGTTCAGTCCCACTGCGTGGCACCTTGGGCAAGTGTCTTCCACTATAGCCTCGGGCCGACCAAAGCCTTGTGAGTGGATTTGGTAGACGGAAACTGAAAGAAGCCCGTCGTATATATGTATATATATACATGTGTGTGTGTGTGTTTGTGTGTCTGTGTTTGTCCCTCTAGTATTGCTCGAGAACCGATGCTGGTGTGTTTATGTCTCCGTTACTTAGTGGTTTGGCAAAAAGAGACCGATAGAATAAGTACTGGACTTACAAAAGAATAAGTCCCGGGGTCGAGTTGCTAGATTAAAGGCGGTGCTCCAGCATGGCCGCAGTCAAATGACTGAAACAAGTAAAATAAAAGAAAGTAAAAGAAATATACATATATAATACTTTATTATACATATCATATATATATATATTATATATATATATATATATATATATATATTATATATATATATATATATATATATAATATATATATATATATATAAGGAGCGTGCTTCATGTGCCGTTTCCATTTACCAAATACACTGACAAGGCATTTGTCGGCTCCTGTCTATAGCAGAAGACACTTCCTCCAGATGACACACAGTGGGACTGAATCCGTAGCCACGTGGCTGCAAAGCTAGGATCTTAACTACGCAGCCAAACG
>NW_021827484.1:0-5000 GCF_006345805.1 Octopus sinensis | reverse complement strand
ATCCACGTGAACCGTCATGGATTTCTTTGGATCCTAAAGCACCTTTCAATGACTTTCACACACCACACACGTCGAATCTCCTGGTCGAGAATAAAGGACGATGCACACAATTTACCTTTCATGGATCTTCAGTTAGTTGTCATACAAACAGGGTGAGCCAAAGGTCACGAATATAATAAACTCTAAACTCTTCGAAATTGTCAGAGACATGCTTCACTTTTTCTAAAACTGCATAAAGTAAAATAGCGATGAATAGACACGTACGTATACATTAATGAACAAAATAAATAATAATGCTTTCAAATTTTAACCGCAAGGCCAGTAAGTCTGGGGAAGGGGCTAAGTCGAATTCATCGACCCCAGTTCTAGACTGGTACTTATATTATTGAACAGGAAGGCGGCGAGCTGGCAGAAACGTTAGCGCGCCGGGCGAAATGCTAGCGGTATTTCGTCTGTCGTTACGTTCTGAGTTCAAATTCCGCCGAGGTTGACTTTGCCTTTCATCCTTTCTGGGTGGATAAATTAAGTACCAGTTTCGCACTGGGGTCGATGTAATCGACTTAATCCGTTTGTCTGTCCTTGTTTGTCCCCTCTGTGTTTAGCCCCTTGTGGGTAATAAAGAAATAGGTAATTCGTCTACCGCTACGTTCTGAGTTCAAATTCCGCCGAGGTTGACTTTGCCTTTCATCCTTTCTGGGGTCGATAAATTAAGTACCAATTTCGCACTGGGGTCGATGTAATCGACTTAATCCGTTTGTCTGTCCTTGTTTGTCCCCTCTATGTTTAGCCCCTTGTGGATAATAAAGAAATATATATTATTGAACAGGAAAGACGGAAAAGCGAAGTCGCCCCCGGCAGCATTTGAACTCAGATCACAAAGACGGATGAAATACCATTAAGCATTTTGCCCGTCGTGCTAACGATTCTGCCAGCTCGTCAATAACATAAAAGAAATAAAATGTCAAATATTTTCATAAGTTTTGGCTCACCCTGTATATATATATATATAATATATATAAACTGGCTTAGAGAAGAAGAAGAAACGAAACGAAACGAAACGAATCGAATCGAATCGGCGCGAGGGCGCTCAGTCATACAATAGTGTAATAAATAAAATATATGCATACATACATACATACATATATGTACGTACCTACATCTACATGTATATATACATGCATATATAAATATATATACGTGAGTACATGACACCACAATTAGACGTAGAACTAAACGAGAAACGAAAAAGTAAAAACAAGCAGGGAACGGACCATTTTTTAAACAACGAAAAAACAGGGTATAAGACAAACTACACAGGAAAAATCCCCTTCATCAGCTGTCCCTAGTTCAACTCCACCGTGTTTCGAAGGTAGGACAGGACACGTCTCGTTGAACTAGTCCTTCCTGCGAAGGAATTAAATAAAAATCCTTCGCAGAGGGGCAAAAACAAGGAAAAAAAAGGAAAAAGAAAATTTTTTGACAAAAACAGGACGTAAAAACAATAGAATTAAAACAAATACAAAATAAAAATGCAATTACAAAAAAATACAGTACGAAGAAGGAATAAAAACAGGACAGGAAAAAACAATAAGGGCCTATAGGCCTATATATATAGAAACATATATACGTCTATGTACGATTGCATTGTTGCGAAAACGCATTATAACAACAGAATACTAATTTCCTCACAAAACCCCAACCCATCCTCCTCTAAGCGAATGACGATACACACTCCTACGTATGATTCAACACTGGTGGGGAAACCGCGTACGAAAATGCCGCTGCAACATTTAGAAACCTCAGCAGACAGAAAAGGCACAAAAAAATTTCCACAGGAACAAAGACACATATTATATAAATCTATAAACATTACAACACAAACGCACGTACACACGTGTAAACTACGTTACCGTATGGAAATTATGTCTTGGAATTTCCCTTCCGTTTCGGAAAAATGAACTGCAATTCAAGTGCAGTTCAAAGACAAAAGAATTAAGAATTTATAGTTAAGTATGAGAAAATAATGAAATATATTCCAAGATAGAGATAGTGGGGTAGAAACGGGAAGATATCAATATATATATATATATATATATATATATATCCGTGTGTGTAGGTATTTACGTATGTATGTCTATATACGTGTGAGGTGCGCATATACGTTTATATAATATATATATATATATATATATAATATATATATATATATAAAGTGTATGTATATATATGTATTTATGTACATATGTACAGTATATACATAAATGTATACACGCACAGATATGAAACAAGCAAACAATTATCAAAACCCGGGTACTGATTATAATGCAACAACAATAATAATAACAATAGCAATGATAATAATAATAATAATTAATAATAGCAATAATAATAATAATAATAATAATAATAATAATAATAATAACAACAACAACAATAATATAATAATAATAATAATAATAAAACGCATAAAACAGGAAATGCCACTATACAAGATTCGTACGTTACAGCAGCAGCAGCAGCAGCAGCAGCAGTAGCAGTAGTAGTAGTAGTAGTAGTAGTAGTAGTAGTAGTAGTAGTAGTAAAAGCAGCATTAGTGTTTGTTTATTTATGTTCTGTTTTTGTTTGTTTGTTTGTTTGTTTATTTATTAATTTGCTGTGCTTTCATTAAATAACATTTCGGTAATTATCATAATTGCATTAAAGCACCAGACTTTTGAAACAAGCAGTAAGAGCTAACAACAACAACAACAGCAGCAACAACAACAACAACAACAACAAAACAACAACCGCCACAGAAATAACAAATGCGGCAACAACAACAACAACAACAACAACTATAACATCTGATGCTGTACATGAGAAAAAAGTAAATAATTTAAGAACATCCGCATTAACAAAGAATTACAAATGGAAGTTACGCAACAATACAAGATTTAAACACGATTGTTCCTATATACTACGACTACCACTGCAGCTGCTGCTTCTGCTAATAATGATAATAATAATAATAATAATAATAATAATCATAATAATAATAATAATAATAATAGTAATAATAATGATGATAATGATAATAATAATAATAATGATAATAATGATGATAATGATAATAATAATAATAATAATAATAATAATAATAATAATAATGATAATAATAATAAAAGTAATAAAATAATAAAAATAATAATAATGATAATAATGATAATAATAATAATAATAATAATAATAATGATAATAATAATAATAATAATAATAATAATGATAATTAATAATAATAATATAATAATAATGATAATCTAATAATAATAATAATAATAATAATGATAATAATAATAAAAATAATAATAAAATAATGATAATATAATAATAATAATAATAATAATGATAATAATAATAATAATAAAAATAATAATAATGATGATAATAATAATAATAATAATAATGATAATAAATAATAATATAATAATAATGATAATAATAATAATAATAATAATAAAAATAATAATGTATATAATAATAATAATAATGATAATAATAATAATAATAATAATAATGATAATAATGATAATAATAATAATAATGATAATGATAATAATAATAATATAATAATAATGATAATAATAATAATAATAATAATGATAATAATGAATAATAATAATAATGATAATGATAATAATAATAATAATAATAATAATAATAATAATAATATAATAATAATATAATAATAATAAAAATAATAATAATAATGATAATAATAATAATAATAATAATAATAATAATAATAATAATAATAATAATAATGATAATAATAATAATGATAAATGCCCTGATGCAGTACCAGGCAATGGCTCTCATGGCTTCTGATCTTAACTGATTGGAAGTGTTATCATGTACATTGTTTTGTCTTGGTATAAAAGATGGGCTACAGCAAATATTCTGCTCAATACCATAGATTGGCTTGTCAGTTGCTTGACCTTAACCAGTTGAGCATGTCCCTTAGTGGCTGACGATATGTGCATCTCTGATCACGAGCAGAAGTAGTGGGGGAGCATCATAGCCATGCGTTGAGAGGGATTCTTTGGGGTTTCAATAATTCACCTATGGAAACATGGGGGTTCTTTTCAACATTCTTAAACAACCCTATTCAGGGACCTTTTGAGCGGGATGGGCTACTCAACCTGAAGAAAATTCTAACTGGGCCCCACCTGCAAGGTCATGTGCTGTTTATCTTGATATGAGATCACCATGTCGCGCACATATGGTTGTGATGCATTGCCTGATGTGCCCTTATCAGACGGGTAGTCATGATGGGTATATGGGCTTCGTATATTTTACCCCAGTGTCACTTTGATGGCATGAACTGCTCTCTCACTCAATGATAATAATAATAATAATAGAGACTTGCAAAAGCCTACGGGAATCCCAATCCAAACACATCGGTTGCTAGAGCACAACAGACCGGACCGAGTGGTAGTGGACAAGGTACACCACGTATGCTATATAGTTGATATCTTCTTCTTCTTCTTCTTCTTCTTCTTCTTCTTCTTCTTCTTCTTCTTCTTCTTCTTTTTCTCCTTCTTTTACTTCTTCTTCTTCTTCTTCTCCTTCTTTTTCTTCTTCTCCTTCTTTTTCTTCTTCTCCTTCTTTTTCTTCTTCTTCTTCTTCTCCTCCTCCTTCTTCTTCTTCTTTTCTTTTCCTTCTTCTTCTTCTTCTTCTGCTTCTTCTTCTTCTTCTCCTTCTTTTTCTTCATCCAATCTGGACTTACGCCATTAGCCACAAAGAATAATCTTTAATTCGAGCCTACTCTAAACTACTAAGAATGCGTGTGGCAACTTGAAGATCCACCCACCACACGCCATAGACTGGCGGTTGCACGGGTGCGAAAGCTACGTTGTTATCATCATTCCGTAACGGTGGCTTTTGACCTGAACCATCCTGGAGTACAGAGGATTCGCAATGTAGACTAAGGTCTGAAAGTTTACCACACCATAGTAGGTTAC
>NW_021827483.1:0-9792 GCF_006345805.1 Octopus sinensis | reverse complement strand
CCAAAATCGACCCTTCTCTCATCAGCTCAGAATGCCCATGTTGAGTTTGAAAACACTGAAAATGGGAGCATACCCTTTCGGCTTGTTATCGCTTCTGAAGATCTGTTCCAAACTAACAGTGCTAGCTAACTCAAATATGCAAGAGAAAAATTTCTGTTCTCCCCTTTCCACCAGCGTGGGTTAAAATCAGCAAACACTATGCTTTTTTCGGTAAAATCCGAGACAATTAAGTAGAGAGAGATGAATTATAATTTCAACAATTGAGGGTAAAATTAATTAATTAATTAATCAATTTCACCAAGTATTCAGTATGCAAAGGGACCTTAAGGCAAATTCAAATTATTACATTATATAAAAGGGCTTAGTAAAATAAATTACTTTGCCGCATACTGAACTCGTTAGAAATAGCAGCTAAAAAAAATATTTCTAACACTTAAAGAAAACCTCTCTCATATAGTGTTTGCTCAATTCAACTCAAGAAAGTA
Source organism: Octopus sinensis (assembly GCF_006345805.1). Classification (NCBI taxonomy): domain Eukaryota; kingdom Metazoa; phylum Mollusca; class Cephalopoda; order Octopoda; family Octopodidae; genus Octopus; species Octopus sinensis. The sequence goes on along the minus strand of NW_021827483.1, from coordinate 9,307 downwards.
TGAGGGTAGAGACATTAAAAAATCAAATGCAAAGGTTATTTGAGTACGTACGTTTCAAGATTAGCCAAAATCGACCCTTCTCATCAGCTCAGAATGCCCATGTTTGAGTTTGAAAACACTGAAAAGGAGCATACCCTTTCGGCTTGTTATCGCTTCTGAAGATCTGTTCCAAACTAACAGTGCTAGCTAACTCAAATATGCAAGAGAAAAATTTCTGTTCTCCCCTTTCCACCAGCGTGGTTAAAATCAGCAAACACTATGCTTTTTTCGGTAAAATCCGAGACAATTAAGTAGAGAGAGCTGAATTATAATTTCAACAATTGAGGGTAAAATTAATTAATTAATTAATCAATTTCACCAAGTATTCAGTATGCAAAGGGACCATTTAAGGCAAATTCAAATTATTACATTATATAAAAGGGCTTAGTAAAATAAATTACTTTGCCGCGCATACTGAACTCGTTAGAAATAGCAGCTAAAAAAACTATTTCTAACACTTAAAGAAAACCTCTCTCATATAGTGTTTGCTCAATTCAACTCAAGAAAGTATGAGGGGGGTAGAGACATTAAAAAATCAAATGCAAAGGTTATTTGAGTACGTACGTTTCAAGATTAGCCAAATCGACCCTTCTCTCATCAGCTCAGAATGCCCATGTTGAGTTTGAAAACACTGAAAATGGGAGCATACCCTTTCGGCTTGTTATCGCTTCTGAAGATCTGTTCCAAACTAACAGTGCTAGCTAACTCAAATATGCAAGACAAAAATTTCTGTTCTCCCCTTTCCACCAGCGTGGGTTAAAATCAGCAAACACTATGCTTTTTTCGGTAAAATCCGAGACAATTAAGTAGAGAGAGATGAATTATAATTTCAACAATTGAGGGTAGGTAAAATAATTAATTAATTAATCAATTTCACCAAGTATTCAGTATGCAAAGGACCATTTAAGGCAAATTCAAATTATTACATTATATAAAAGGGCTTAGTAAAATAATTACTTTGCCGCATACTGAACTCGTTAGAAATAGCAGCTAAAAAAAACCATTTCTAACACTTAAAGAAAACCTCTCTCATATATTGTTTGCTCAATTCAACTCAAGAAAGTATGAGGGTAGAGACATTAAAAAATCAAATGCAAAGGTTATTTGAGTACGTACGTTTCAAGATTAGCCAAAATCGACCCTTCTCTCATCAGCTCAGAATGCCCATATTTGAGTTTGAAAACACTGAAAATGGGAGCATACCCTTTCGGCTTGTTATCGCTTCTGAAGATCTGTTCCAAACTAACAGTGCTAGCTAACTCAAATATGCAAGACAAAAATTTCTGTTCTCCCCTTTCCACCAGCGTGGGTTAAAATCAGCAAACACTATGCTTTTATCGGTAAAATCCGAGACAATTAAGTAGAGAGAGATGAATTATAATTTCAACAATTGAGGGTAAAATTAATTAATTAATTAATCAATTTCACCAAGTATTCAGTATGCAAAGGGACCATTTAAGGCAAATTCAAATTATTACATTATATAAAAGGGCTTAGTAAAATAAATTACTTTGCCGCATACTGAACTCGTTAGAAATAGCAGCTAAAAAAAACTATTCTAACACTTAAAGAAAACCTCTCTCATATAGTGTTTGCTCAATTCAACTCAAGAAAGTATGAGGGTAGAGACATTAAAAAATCAAATGCAAAGGTTATTTGAGTACGTACGTTTCAAGATTAGCCAAATCGACCCTTCTCTCATCAGCTCAGAATGCCATGTTTGAGTTTGTGAAAACAATGAAAATGGGAGCATACCCTTTCGGCTTGTTATCGCTTCTGAAGATCTGTTCCAAACTAACAGTGCTAGAACTCAAATATGCAAGAGAAAAATTTCTGTTCTCCCCTTTCCACCAGCGTGGGTTAAAATCAGCAAACACTATGCTTTTTTCGGTAAAATCCGAGACAATTAAGTAGAGAGAGATGAATTATAATTTCAACAATTGAGGGTAAAATTAATTAATTAATTAATCAATTTCACCAAGTATTCAGTATGCAAAGGGACCATTTAAGGCAAATTCAAATTATTACATTATATAAAAGGGCTTAGTAAAATAAATTACTTTGCCGCATACTGAACTCGTTAGAAATAGCAGCTAAAAAAACTATTTCTAACACTTAAAGAAAACCTCTCTCATATATTGTTTGCTCAATTCAACTCAAGAAAGTATGATGGTAGAGACATTAAAAAATCAAATGCAAAGGTTATTTGAGTACGTACGTTTCAAGATTAGCCAAAATCGACCCTTCTCTCATCAGCTCAGAATGCCCATATTTGAGTTTGAAAACACTGAAAATGGGAGCATACCCTTTCGGCTTGTTATCGCTTCTGAAGATCTGTTCCAAACTAACAGTGCTAGCTAACTCAAATATGCAAGAGAAAAATTTCTGTTCTCCCCTTTCCACCAGCGTGGGTTAAAATCAGCAAACACTATGCTTTTTTCGGTAAAATCCGAGACAATAAGTAGAGAGAGATGAATTATAATTTCAACAATTGAGGGTAAAATTAATTAATTAATTAATCAATTTCACCAAGTATTCAGTATGCAAAGGGACCATTTAAGGCAAATTCAAATTATTACATTATATAAAAGGGCTTAGTAAAATAAATTACTTTGCCGCATACTGAACTCGTTAGAAATAGCAGCTAAAAAAACTATTTCTAACACTTAAAGAAAACCTCTCTCATTATAGTGTTTGCTCAATTCAACTCAAGAAAGTATGAGGGTAGAGACATTAAAAAATCAAATGCAAAGGTTATTTGAGTACGTACGTTTCAAGATTAGCCAAAATCGACCCTTCTCTCATCAGCTCAGAATGCCCATGTTTGAGTTTGAAAACACTGAAAATGGGAGCATACCCTTTCGGCTTGTTATCGCTTCTGAAGATCTGTTCCAAACTAACAGTGCTAGCTAACTCAAATATGCAAGAGAAAAATTTCTGTTCTCCCCTTTCCACCAGCGTGGGTTAAAATCAGCAAACACTATGCTTTTTTCGGTAAAATCCGAGACAATTAAGTAGAGAGAGATGAATTATAATTTCAACAATTGAGGGTAAAATTAATTAATTAATTATCAATTTCACCAAGTATTCAGTATGCAAAGGGACCATTTAAGGCAAATTCAAATTATTACATTATATAAAAGGGCTTAGTAAAATAAATTACTTTGCCGCATACTGAACTCGTTAGAAATAGCAGCTAAAAAAAACTATTTCTAACACTTAAAGAAAACCTCTCTCATATAGTGTTTGCTCAATTCAACTCAAGAAAGTATGAGGGTAGAGACATTAAAAAATCAAATGCAAAGGTTATTTGAGTACGTACGTTTCAAGATTAGCCAAAATCGACCCTTCTCTCATCAGCTCAGAATGCCCATGTTTGAGTTTGAAAACACTGAAAATGGGAGCATACCCTTTCGGCTTGTTATCGCTTCTGAAGATCTGTTCCAAACTAACAGTGCTAGCTAACTCAAATATGCAAGAGAAAAATTTCTGTTCTCCCCTTTCCACCAGCGTGGGTTAAAATCAGCAAACACTATGCTTTTTTCGGTAAAATCCGAGACAATTAAGTAGAGAGAGATGAATTATAATTTCAACAATTGAGGGTAAAATTAATTAATTAATTAATCAATTTCACCAAGTATTCAGTATGCAAAGGGACCATTTAAGGCAAATTCAAATTATTACATTATATAAAAGGGCTTAGTAAAATAAATTACTTTGCCGCATACTGAACTCGTTAGAAATAGCAGCTAAAAAAACTATTTCTAACACTTAAAGAAAACCTCTCTCATATAGTGTTTGCTCAATTCAACTCAAGAAAGTATGAGGGTAGAGACATTAAAAAATCAAATGCAAAGGTTATTTGAGTACGTACGTTTCAAGATTAGCCAAAATCGACCCTTCTCTCATCAGCTCAGAATGCCCATGTTTGAGTTTGAAAACACTGAAAATGGGAGCATACCCTTTCGGCTTGTTATCGCTTCTGAAGATCTGTTCCAAACTAACAGTGCTAGCTAACTCAAATATGCAAGAGAAAAATTCTGTTCTCCCCTTTCCACCAGCGTGGGTTAAAATCAGCAAACACTATGCTTTTTTCGGTAAAATCCGAGACAATTAAGTAGAGAGAGATGAATTATAATTTCAACAATTGAGGGTAAAATTAATTAATTAATTAATCAATTTCACCAAGTATTCAGTATGCAAAAGGACCATTTAAGGCAAATTCAAATTATTACATTATATAAAAGGGCTTAGTAAAATAAATTACTTTGCCGCATACTGAACTCGTTAGAAATAGCATCTAAAAAAACTATTTCTAACACTTAAAGAAAACCTCTCTCATATAGTGTTTGCTCAATTCAACTCAAGAAAGTATGAGGGTAGAGACATTAAAAAATCAAATGCAAAGGTTATTTGAGTACGTACGTTTCAAGATTAGCCAAAATCGACCCTTCTCTCATCAGCTCAGAATGCCCATGTTTGAGTTTGAAAACACTGAAAATGGGAGCATACCCTTCGGCTGTTATCGCTTCTGAAGATCTGTTCCAAACTAACAGTGCTAGAACTCAAATATGCAAGAGAAAAATTTCTGTTCTCCCCTTTCCACCAGCGTGGGTTAAAATCAGCAAACACTATGCTTTTTTCGGTAAAATCCGAGACAATTAAGTAGAGAGAGATGAATTATAATTTCAACAATTGAGGGTAAAATTAATTAATTAATTAATCAATTTCACCAAGTATTCAGTATGCAAAGGGACCATTTAAGGCAAATTCAAATTATTACATTATATAAAAGGGCTTAGTAAAATAAATTACTTTGCCGCATACTGAACTCGTTAGAAATAGCAGCTAAAAAAAACTATTTCTAACACTTAAAGAAAACCTCTCTCATATAGTGTTTGCTCAATTCAACTCAAGAAAGTATGAGGGTAGAGACATTAAAAAATCAAATGCAAAGGTTATTTGAGTACGTACGTTTCAAGATTAGCCAAAATCGACCCTTCTCTCATCAGCTCAGAATGCCCATATTTGAGTTTGAAAACACTGAAAATGGGAGCATACCCTTTCGGCTTGTTATCGCTTCTGAAGGTCTGTTCCAAACTAACAGTGCTAGCTAACTCAAATATGCAAGAGAAAAATTTCTGTTCTCCCCTTTCCACCAGCGTGGGTTAAAATCAGCAAACACTATGCTTTTTTCGGTAAAATCCGAGACAATTAAGTAGAGAGAGATGAATTATAATTTCAACAATTGAGGGTAAAATTAATTAATTAATTAATCATTTCACCAAGTATTCAGTATGCAAAGGGACCATTTAAGGCAAATTCAAATATTACATTATATAAAAGGGCTTAGTAAAATAAATTACTTTGCCGCATACTGAACTCGTTAGAAATAGCAGCTAAAAAAAACTATTTCTAACACTTAAAGAAAACCTCTCTCATATATTTTTGCTCAATTCAACTCAAGAAAGTATGAGGGTAGAGACATTAAAAAATCAAATGCAAAGGTTATTGAGTACGTACGTTTCAAGATTAGCCAAAATCGACCCTTCTCTCATCAGCTCAAAATGCCCATATTGAGTTTGAAAACACTGAAAATGGGAGCATACCCTTTCGGCTTGTTATCGCTTCTGAAGATCTGTTCCAAACTAACAGTGCTAGCTAACTCAAATATGCAAGAGAGAAAATTTCTGTTCTCCCCTTTCCACCAGCGTGGGTTAAAATCAGCAAACACTATGCTTTTTTCGGTAAAATCCGAGACAATTAAGTAGAGAGAGATGAATTATATTTCAACAATTGAGGGTAAAATTAATTAATTAATTAATCAATTTCACCAAGTATTCAGTATGCAAAGGGACCATTTAAGGCAAATTCAAATTATTACATTATATAAAAGGGCTTAGTAAAATAAATTAATTTGCCGCATACTGAACTCGTTAGAAATAGCAGCTAAAAAAAACTATTTCTAACACTTAAAGAAAACCTCTCTCATATAGCATATGAAAAAAGCATAGTGTTTGCTGATTTTAACCCACGCTGGTGGAAAGGGGAGAACAGAAATTTTTCTCTTGCATATTTGAGTTAGCTAGCACTGTTAGTTTGGAACAGATCTTCAGAAGCGATAACAAGCCGAAAGGGTATGCTCCCATTTTCAGTGTTTTCAAACTCAAACATGGGCATTCTGAGCTGATGAGAGAAGGGTCGATTTTGGCTAATCTTGAAACGTACGTACTCAAATAACTTTGCATTTGATTTTTTAATGTCTTACCCTCATACTTTCTTGAGTTGAATTGAGCAAACACTATATGAGAGAGGTTTTCTTTAAGTGTTAGAAATAGTTTTTTTTAGCTGCTATTTCTAACGAGTTCAGTATGCGGCAAAGTAATTTATTTTACTAAGCCCTTTTATATAATGTAATAATTTGAATTTGCCTTAAATGGTCCCTTTGCATACTGAATACTTGGTGAAATTGATTAATTAATTAATTAATTTTACCCTCAATTGTTGTTGAAATTATAATTCATCTCTCTCTACTTAATGTCTCGGATTTTACCGAAAAAAGCATAGTGTTTGCTGATTTTAACCACGCTGGTGGAAAGGGGAGAACAGAAATTTTTCTCTTGCATATTTGAGTTAGCTAGCACTGTTAGTTTGGAACAGATCTTCAGAAGCGATAACAAGCCGAAAGGGTATGCTCCCATTTTCAGTGTTTTCAAACTCAAACATGGGCATTCTGAGCTGATGAGAGAAGGGTCGATTTTGGCTAATCTTGAAACGTACGTACTCAAATAACCTTTGCATTTGATTTTTTAATGTCTCTACCCTCATACTTTCTTGAGTTGAATTGAGCAAACACTATATGAGAGAGGTTTTCTTTAAGTGTTAGAAATAGTTTTTTTTAGCTGCTATTTCTAACGAGTTCAGTATGCGGCAAAGTAATTTATTTTACTAAGCCCTTTTATATAATGTAATAATTTGAATTTGCCTTAAATGGTCCTTTGCATACTGAATACTTGGTGAAATTGATTAATTAATTAATTAATTTTACCCTCAATTGTTGAAATTATAATTCATCTCTCTCTACTTAATTGTCTCGGATTTTACCGAAAAAAGCATAGTGTTTGCTGATTTTAACCCACGCTGGTGGAAAGGGGAGAACAGAAATTTTTCTCTGCATATTTGAGTTAGCTAGCACTGTTAGTTTGGAACAGATCTTCAGAAGCGATAACAAGCCGAAAGGGTATGCTCCCATTTTCAGTGTTTTCAAACTCAAACATGGGCATTCTGAGCTGATGAGAGAAGGGTCGATTTTGGCTAATCTTGAAACGTACGTACTCAAATAACCTTTGCATTTGATTTTTTAATGTCTCTACCCTCATACTTTCTTGAGTTGAATTGAGCAAACACTATATGAGAGAGGTTTTCTTTAAGTGTTAGAAATAGTTTTTTTTAGCTGCTATTTCTAACGAGTTCAGTATGCGGCAAAGTAATTTATTTTACTAAGCCCTTTTATATAATGTAATAAATTGAATTTGCCTTAAATGGTCCTTTGCATACTGAATACTTGGTGAAATTGATTAATTAATTAATTAATTTTACCCTCAATTGTTGAAATTATAATTCATCTCTCTCTACTTAATTGTCTCGGATTTTACCGAAAAAAGCATAGTGTTTGCTGATTTTAACCCACGCTGGTGGAAAGGGGAGAACGGAAATTTTTCTCTTGCATATTTGAGTTAGCTAGCACTGTTAGTTTGGAACAGATCTTCAGAAGCGATAACAAGCCGAAAGGGTATGCTCCCATTTTCAGTGTTTTCAAACTCAAACATGGGCATTCTGAGCTGATGAGAGAAGGGTCGATTTTGGCTAATCTTGAAACGTACGTACTCAAATAACCTTTGCATTTGATTTTTTAATGTCTCTACCCTCATACTTTCTTGAGTTGAATTGAGCAAACACTATATGAGAGAGGTTTTCTTTAAGTGTTAGAAATAGTTTTTTTTAGCTGCTATTTCTAACGAGTTCAGTATGCGGCAAAGTAATTTATTTTACTAAGCCCTTTTATATAATGTAATAATTTGAATTTGCCTTAAATGGTCCCTTTGCATACTGAATACTTGGTGAAATTGATTAATTAATTAATTAATTTTACCCTCAATTGTTGAAATTATAATTCATCTCTCTCTACTTAATTGTCTCGGATTTTACCGAAAAAAGCATAGTGTTTGCTGATTTTAACCCACGCTGGTGGAAAGGGGAGAACAGAAATTTTTGTCTTGCATATTTGAGTTAGCTAGCACTGTTAGTTTGGAACAGATCTTCAGAAGCGATAACAAGCCGAAAGGGTATGCTCCCATTTTCAGTGTTTTCAAACTCAAACATGGGCATTCTGAGCTGATGAGAGAAGGGTCGATTTTGGCTAATCTTGAAACGTACGTACTCAAATAACCTTTGCATTTGATTTTTTAATGTCTCTACCCTCATACTTTCTTGAGTTGAATTGAGCAAACACTATATGAGAGAGGTTTTCTTTAAGTGTTAGAAATAGTTTTTTTTAGCTGCTATTTCTAACGAGTTCAGTATGCGGCAAAGTATTTATTTTACTAAGCCCTTTTATATAATGTAATAATTTGAATTTGCCTTAAATGGTCCTTTGCATACTGAATACTTGGTGAAATTGATTAATTAATTAATTAATTTTACCCTCAATTGTTGAAATTATAATTCATCTCTCTCTACTTAATTGTCTCGGATTTTACCGAAAAAAGCATAGTGTTTGCTGATTTTAACCCACGCTGGTGGAAAGGGGAGAACAGAAATTTTTCTCTTGCATATATGAGTTAGCTAGCACTGTTAGTTTGGAACAGATCTTCAGAAGCGATAACAAGCCGAAAGGGTATGCTCCCATTTTCAGTGTTTTCAAACTCAAACATGGGCATTCTGAGCTGATGAGAGAAGGGTCGATTTTGGCTAATCTTGAAACGTACGTACTCAAATAACCTTTGCATTTGATTTTTTAATGTCTCTACCCTCATACTTTCTTGAGTTGAATTGAGCAAACACTATATGAGAGAGGTTTTCTTTAAGTGTTAGAAATAGTTTTTTTTAGCTGCTATTTCTAACGAGTTCAGTATGCGGCAAAGTAATTTATTTTACTAAGCCCTTTTATATAATGTAATAATTTGAATTTGCCTTAAATGGTCCCTTTGCATACTGAATACATGGTGAAATGATTAATTAATTAATTAATTTTACCCTCAATTGTTGA
>NW_021827482.1:7500-10171 GCF_006345805.1 Octopus sinensis | reverse complement strand
ATATATATATATATATATATATATATAGATATATATATATATATATATATATATATATATATATATATATATATATATTATATATAAATATAAGAGAGTGGTCACCACTTGGTGTTGAATAGATATACTATTAAATTAGTATCTAATTCTCTCACCCTTATTAATAATTATTATATATATATATATATATATATATACTCTTTACTCTTTACTCTCTTTTACTCTTTTACTCGTTTCAATCATTTCATTGCGGCCATGCTGGAACACCGCCTTTAGTCGAGCAAATTGACCCCCAGGACTTATTCTTGTAATCTTAGTACTTATTCATCGGTCCCTTTTGCCGAACGGCTAAGTTACGGGGGACGTCACACAAACACACACATACATATTCTACATGCGTCTCATTATATAGTATGTATGACGGTGATCAGGTAGAAACGTTAGCAAGTCGGACAAAATGCTTATTGACATTTCTTCCGGATTTTTATGTTCTGGTTTCAAATTCCGCCGAGGCTGACTTTGCTTTTCAACCTTTCGGGGGTCGATAAAATTAGTACTAGTCGAGGACTGGGATCGATGTAATCGACTTACTCCCGCCCTTTAAGTTACTGGCCTTGTACCAAGGTTTGAAACACTTATATATTTACACACACACACACACACACACACACACACACACACACACACACACACACACACACACACACACACACACACACACACAAGTGGTTGCTTTGGTGTATATAACACCTCGTCAAATATGTGGATATAACACATATCATACAAACAAGTTCTACATAATTAGCAGATCTCTTGCAGCATGGCGAAATATTTCAGCAAGTTATGCGTAGCTTAATTGCTTACAACCAGTAGTTTCGCCATACACTTTCTCCATTCTTTTCTCTCGTTTAAAAGAAATAGTACGAACATATCCAAATGTTCAGAAAATATAATAACTTTATTACATATATTAAACCTCGAAAGTGTCAAGATGCAAGAGAAATATAACAGACTATAAATCCGCGAGTAATACATACTTTAGAAAGACATATCCTACCGCTTGCGAGTGCTGGTTATTTCTTCACAAATGTACTGCACCATCTTATTTACTTGTGCTGTTCATTCCTTATTCATGGTTCCTTCATGTTTCGTAAATAATTTGTCAAGCATTGATAGCCTTCCGTTGCGATTCATACGTAGATTAAGTCCGTCAGTAGAAAGAAGGTCTCTTGCACTTTTTGCTTTGGTGCGCATAATTTATATTGACGAAATCTCAGTAGTCTATAAATACATGGACACACAAACACACACGCAAGCACACACACACGCACACGCACACCACCACATGTACACTTTATACAAATGTAATGACGACCCACACACACACACACACACACCACACATATGTATGTATAGGGGGAGAGTTCGCGAAAAAAAAAAGACGAAGACAGGTGGTGTACAAAACAAACAGATGTATTAGTATAACGCTCAGGAATTGAAAAAGCCTTTTACGTTTCGAGCCTACGCTCTTCTACAGAAAGGGACACAGAAAAAAAACAAGGAGAGAAACAAAGAGAGAAAAAATGTGTGAAGCATATATATGTATATATATGAATATTATTTATATTATTATTTAATTGAACACCCCCGCATCCATTTCCATACGAGTTTATCTTAACCTTTTTGATGCGACTCTATTCTGTACTGTTTTCTCCCCCATCCTCTCTAATTCCCCTTTTCTCCCTTTCACCATTTTCTATCTGTCTCTCTCTCTCTCCCTCTTTCTCTTTCTCTCTCTCTCTCTCTCTCCCTCGTTGCTCACACGTGACCATCCTCCATCTTTCTTTTTTTCACGTGCCCATCTTTCCTGCACGGACCTTCTAAGGAATGAACGTCTCCTATCTCTCTCTTCTATCTTTTCTCTATTCAAAGAAAATATTTCTCTCAGCGTTTACTATTTTCCCCTCGTTCAGGTCTAACGACTCTCCATATTTGTTTTCGTTCGGTTTCCCTGTATGTCTCCACTGTCCTGTTTTTGTTCCAAACTTTAACCCTCCAAAAAATCCCAAATTTTATTTTGGTATTTATGGGAGCAACTGTCTTCGGAGACTCATATTGTCGTTGATTGCTCGAAATGGGGAGCAGATACACAGCCGACAACTGATGAAGGGTCGTTCTTTGTATTCTTTGTACTACTTGTCTTGTTTTCCATTTCTTTCCCCTCATTATTTGTGTATTTAACTCATTTATTTTCGTATTTCATGTTGTTTACTGTTAGTGACGTCCTGCACCCATATATGCCTATATATATATATATATATACTCTTTTACTTGTCTCAGTCATTTGACTGCGGCCATGCTGGAGTACCGCCTTTAGTCGACCAAATTGACCCCAGGACTTATTCTTTGTAAACCTAGTACTTATTCTATTGAACCGCTAAGTTACGGGAACGTAGCACACCAGAATCGGTTGTCAAGCGATGTTGGAGGACAAACACAGACACACACATATATACACACACATACATATACACGACGGGCTTCTTTCAGTTTCTGTCCACCAAATCCACTCACAAGGCTTTGGTCGACTCGAGGCTACAGTAGGAGACACTTTCCCAAGTGAGACTGAACGCGGAACCATGGTGGTTGGTAAGCAAGTTACTTACCACAC
>NW_021827482.1:0-5000 GCF_006345805.1 Octopus sinensis | reverse complement strand
GTCATCCAGATTCTGCCCAATCACGACTTATAGCTACATTAGATCTGCCCCCTGTCTGTACTTGTTAGGTGACTATTCAAGCAGAAAAGGACGTCATCAATATTCTGACTAATGACTGTCCCCTGTTTGTATCCTGTCCATTCTAGCAGAGCTAGACGTCATCAACTTGTTGACCAATCAGAATCGGGTCTGACCCTTAGCTGTATCGTATGTATCAGGGTCAGATTTGCACGAAAGAATTTTTTTCCTTTTTTACTAAGGCATATTTCCGTCAGAGTGAGTGTCTGTTTGAAGTAGCGGCGTGGTGAAATTTGGTTCTCCTTTTCGGAGGACTTATCTTTTGTTTAGTATTCCTGGCCCAGGGTGTTTAAACTTGGTCTAAATTTTTATGAAATATAGTTCTTTATTTTGGCGTTGTGTGAAGGTTGCGTTGTCACTGAATTTATAGAGCGGGTTAGTTGTAAATTTCGGATTACATTTCCAGCACATCTATCTATGTGTCCGCTGACCGGTATTTTGCGGTAATCAGGGTTTCTAAATTTGTGATTTATGCACCGCCATCCTGTTACGTAAGCTATTTTTGTATGGCCTATATACTGCCTATTGCAGCCTGCGCATGTTATGACGTAAATTAAGTTTTCTGATGCGCAGGTGAAGTTTGTTCTAATGGTGAACTGGTGGCCTTGTTCCAGTATAAATTTGATCCTTCTTTCAAGATGACACAGATTCCGCAGTTGTGCCTTCCACATTTCTAACTGCTGGTTTTGTGGTTGATGTTGAGTGCAGTGTAGCTTGGGTTAAAATCCTTTCAAGGATTTTGGTTGCCGTTTACTTTTAATGATGGGTGTGTTTCGAGGATCCGGTTCATCTTTGGGTCTCCTTTAGTAGGGCTGTGCTTTGTAGTATGGTGTTGAAGGCCTCATTGTTGAGTGGGTTGTGTGTAGAGATGTAGGGAAGGGTTTTTAATTGTTCTTTCTTTTTGGTTTGTTTGTCTCAGGTCTTCTATACTTAATTTAAGTACCCGTTGGATTGCACTGTCTATTAGGGGCTGTGGATAGTTTCTATTTGTGAGTGTGGTTCTAAGTTCCTGGAGACGTGTGTGTCGGGTGTTTGTGTCTGATATATGGTGCAAATCCTTCTAGCTAAACAAAAAGGGACATTCATTCTAGTGTGTCGTGGGTGGCATGAATCAAAGGGTAGGTACTGTTTAGAGTCTGTCGGTTTATAGTAGATATCTGTCTCTATTTTGTTGCCGGTTTTCTTAATGAGGATGTCTAAAATGGTAATTCTTTTTCGTTGTGGTCCATCGTGAATTGTATATTGTCATTTATTCCATTTAATAGAATTTTAAATTCCTCAAGTTTCTCTATGCCTTTGTCCCAGATGATGATGAAACAGTCATCGAGGTATCTTTTCCAGTTGTTATGGATATAGGTGGCGAAGGTGTTCCATATTTCTCGAGTGTATCCGGTATAGTATTTTCTCGAGGTATCCCATCACTAGGTTGGCAAAAGATGGTGCAGTACGCGTGCCCATCGCTATTCCCGATCTTTGCCTGTAGAAATCATTGTCAAAAATAAAATAATTGTTCTCTAAAATGAATCTAAGTCCTTCTATTATAAGGTCTTTGTTTATGCGAGTTGGGAGTTCAAAGGGGTAGTTATTCAGCCAGAAGGTGATTGCTTCTATTCCTAGGTTGTGAGGGATGTTAGAATAAAGATTAACTACGTCGAATGATACTAGAAGGGTTTTCTCATTGACTGTTTTAGGGAGGTGGTTGAGCATATCTATATCGTCTCTTACGTAGCTTTTGATGTGTTTTAGGAAAGGTTTAAGAAGTGTGTCTAAGAAATTGCTGAGGCGGTGAGTTTCACATGCTGGCCCTGCTATTATCGGTCTTAGTTTAAGATCATTTGGTGAAGGGATTTTGATGAGTGTGTCGGTGGATGTTTTGCACGTTTCTCTAATGGTTTGGCTTTTGTGTACCTTAGGGATACCATAGAACAAACTCGATTTGCATTTGAAGTTAGTGATGTATTCATACTCCTTGTTCGCGAGTCTTCTCTGTATGTGTTGATTAATGTCCTAAGGTTATGCATTATTTTTTGCTGGTTATACTGTTGGGCCCTTTCATAATACGTTTCATCTCTTAATAGGGATAGCACTAATTTTTATAATTGTTTGTATTCATTATTACTATCGCGTTGCCCTTATCTGTCTCCTTAATTGTTATTGTTTGTCTTCTCTTAGTTTGATGAGGTCGTTCCATTCTCTTTTGTTGAATTAGGGCTGTGTGTTTTTGTTTCTTGATGAATTGAAACGGGAAATTAGTTATGTAGTCACAATAGCGGTCTAAGGCTTTCTTTCTACCTGTGGTGGGGGTGTAATTGCTCTTGTTTCTAGCTATTGAGTCCTCCTCTATTGTTGTCTTGAAATGCCTCGGTGAGTCTTAGTTTTCTGCAAAATTCCGAAATATCATCTTTCATTTCATAATAATTAGAACGTTGTGGGGTGGGGTGTAAATTTAAGTCCTTTGGAGAGTATGCTTATTTCGTTAGGTGTAAGTTCTTTGTTGAGAGATTGATTATCTTAATTACTGAGGTTTCTTTTGTTTGTCCTTTGCCATCGTGTGTCCCTGTTCCTGTGTGTGGGGTCTAAAAAATGGTTGGTGTAGTTATGTTCAAAGCTATTATTTATCTGTCTCATGTTGTTATAATTGTCAGAGTGAGTTTGTGGTGCTCTGTTCTGGAGTCTGTGTTGAACTAGTGTTACGTCTTAGTTCCTCAGGTGTATTGTGTTGGTAGTTGTTTCCTCCGTAGTGCATTTGTTGTTTGTTATGGTTGTATGGTTGGTTCCTGGGTGGATGTTGGTAGTAGCGTTTGGTTTGGTTATGTGGGTTGTATTTTATAGTATGTATGTTGTGGCTCTTAGGTTCGTGGAATGGTGTGGTGGGACCCTATAAGTGTTTTGGGTTGGTTGTATATATATATATATATTATATATATATATATATAAATATTTATATATATATATATAATATATATATATACATGTATACATATACATACATATATATCCCCATCCATCCATCCATATATACATACATACATACAAACACGAGACTAAAGTGTACGTGCGCCACCATATGTATATAAAAAAGGCATGGGGAGGATGGTAGTCGAACGAAAAAAGAAAGGTCGGGCTTAGCCGAACACCGGTCTCGTGGAGAGAGACGAGAGGTAGAGGTAGAGGGATTGAAAAATTAAGGAGGGACGAGAAAAAAAAGAAAAAGGACAGATTGAAGTGAAAGAGTTGGCTTTCAATGAGTTTCTATATACCAAATTCATTCATTGATGGGCCAGGGGCTAGAGTGGATGACGCTTGCTGTTGAATATGGACTGAAACCGAAACCATGTGGTTGTAAAGCGAACTTCTTAACCACTAATGTGTGCGTGCGCGTTAATTTAAATTTAAAGTCTGGCTTCAACCTATGTCCATGCGGACCGGAATTTATTTTGGTTTCCTTGTTTTATAAGGACTGACATTGACCGGGACGAGGGTCCATGGTAGTACCTCATGGTGTTGGCCTCTTATCCCTCAGCTGCCGCTGATCTTCATTTATCAGTGGGTAGGCTAAAGAATTTAGTTCACAACTTTACGATCATGAGCCCAACACCATAACCCCTACGACACGCGCCTTCAGATACAGAGACACACGTCAGCACGCACACATACTTGGACACGCGCGCGCACACACACACATACACATACACACAAATATATATATATATTGTGGTCAGATCGCTTGAGAGCGCTTGTAGTGATATGTAACTCAGTGAAACCTGTTGCGTGTTTGGGTCGTTGGTGACTAAGCTGACAGACCCTCCAAGCTTGCTTGACGAGGAAGGTGATTTTTAGACACCCCGCAGCTCGAAAAACAAGATTTCTGAAACGGTCGATGAACTAAGGGAAGACAATGAGAATGCAATAATGAGTATATATGCAGATTGTGTGTACGTGCGTGCGTGCGCGCGCGTATGTGTGTGTATGATCGGCTTGAAAAATTGTTAAGACACTAGGACATTTTCCTGCTTTTCTTGACATGTAACCATTGGTAGCCTTAATTCACAAATAAAGAAATCACATCTACCAATGCGGTACTGAGCACTCATTTTCATCGTTCGACATATACGTACACATACATACATGCATGCATGCATACATACATACATACATACAACATACATACATACATACATACATACATAATACATAGGTACGTACGTACGTACATATATATATATATATATATATATACACACAAAATAAGAAAATGGAGAAATACATCCAAATCAAATATCAACTACCAGATAATACCCAATCACATACCTTATTAAACCACTACATAAGAAACTTTAAGGTCAAACATAATAATATATGACAAAACAGTGTACATAAAGGAGTGTACATAAAGGAGTAATATGATACAATAAGTACAGTATGTATAAGAGAATATAAATATAAATAAATATAAATATAAATATAAACTACATCTTACAGCTGTTTCGGCCCTGCAGATAAATATGTTTCATTTTACTTATATTAGCCATGTGTGTAGGTCAATATGTAGTTATAAATGGGACATTTACAAAAATATCCTAAGGCCTCTTCGGAGATTATGAAATACAAACCAAATTACATATACACTTACATAAGTGTGGGTACATACCCATAATAAATCATATACATATACATATGAGTGCATATACTCATACTCCTATACATATACATATACACATACATGATAATATAAATAATATAAATCAATAAACATACACATGTTCCATATTCAACGTTACAGTTTTTCAACTTAATATTGTGATATTACAATATAAAAAAAGCATACACATATTAATACCCAAATACAGATATACAGATTCAAGAGTACATTATATTAATTTATACTAATTTCCAAAATGTCAATAATGTTAACATCATTA
>NW_021827481.1:7500-10258 GCF_006345805.1 Octopus sinensis | reverse complement strand
GATAAAAAGACAAGAGGGCCATATTTCTTTGAATATCGCTGTACTCGATCAGAAGTGAGCTGGTTATTAAAACAATACTATCGAAAACATTGTCACTGATCACGTGTGTCTTACAGAAAATACTGTTACATGCATAATCGAGTAAGAGTTATATATAGCTCTACACATTGTAAATTACGTTATGACAATGCTAAAAGGTCTATGTGTATATACGGTATACATGTGGATAGAAAGAAAGAAAGAAAGATAGATAGATGGATAGATAGATAGATATATAAATAGATAGATAGATAGATAGATACATAGATAGATAGTTAGATAGATAGATAGATAGATAGATAGATAGATAGATAGATAGATAGATAGATAGATAGATAGACAGACAAACAGATGGATAGGTAGATAGATAGACAGACAAACAGATGGATAGGTAGATAGATAGACAGATAGATAGATAGATAGATAGACAGACAGACAGACAGACAGACAGACAGACAGATAGACAGATAGATAGATAGATAGATAGATAGATAGATAGATAGATAGATAGATAGATAGATAGATAGATATCAACGTGCATGCAGACAAACTGCTTTCTGTAAATATGTGTGGACCCACACAACACACTGTTATTCCTAGGTATGCTAATAGTAAAATGAATTGATGTTGTTAGGCTCGAGGTCAGCTCGGATTATATACAGACTTGTACTATCAAAGACATTCCATCTGTGATATCTCTTGTTGCGTGTATATCTCATGGTTATATTGCCAATATTTTAAGAGGTTGGGTGAGGTGTGCGGTTTAAAAAAAAAAAGTAGTATTTAACTGCTATTTCTAGCATCTGAAGCAACTCGACCGGATTAAAGCTCCATCACTACTACCACTACCACCACCACCACTATCATCAGCACCACCGTCTTAGTAAAATGTGAGTGTCTGTAGTTAAAAGAAAAAAAAAAAAAATGTGAAAGTCGTTATGGCTCGGCTATATCCTACAAAACGTTTAAATGAGGCGATTGACTCCTTTCAGTCGCATATAAAAAAGCAATTGTGAACTTGAAAAGAAAATAATAGAATTCTAGGAGTAATTTTTAGAGATCCGAAATGGAGCGAATTTATTTTTTTTATTTTTTTCAAATCTGAAAAATCATCACGATTATTATTATTATTATTATTATTATTATTATTATTATTATTATTATTATTATTATTATTTACTACTATTATTATTTCTGAGGCAGGTAGCTGGCAGAATCGTTAGCACGCCGGGAAAAAATACTTAGCGGCTTTTCGTCCGGTTCTATGTGCTCTGGTTTCAAATTCCACCGAGGTCGACTTAGCCTTTCATCCATTTCGGGGTCGATAAAAGAAGTACCAGTTGAACACTGGGGGGGGGGGTTGATGTAATTTACTCATCCTCTCTGTCAAATTTGCTGCCCTTGTGGCAAAATTTGTAACTACTACTACTACTACTACTACTATTATTATTATTATTATTATTATTATTATTATATTATTATTATTATTATTATTATTATTAAGGCAGCGAGCTGGCAGAATCGTTAAGCACGCCGGGCGAAATGCTTAGCGGCTTTTCGTCCGTCTTTATGTTCTGAGTTCAAATTCCGCCGAGGTCGACTTAGCCTTTTATTCTTTCAGATTAGATGCAATAAATATCTGTTTGCACTGGGTTCGATGTAATCAACTAGTCCCTCCCCCACCCAAATTCCAGGCCTTGTTTCTATTATTTTCATATAGTTTTTCTTTTTTTTTTTTTTGCTCGCTTTCTTCTCTCCTTTCTTCAATTTTAAGGTTGCTTATTGTTAGGTAAAAGGCTGTTAATGCTATGCAAGAAATTTTGTAGTATACAAGAAATTGTTTTCTTGTTATTATTATATATGTTGAGGGGTAAAAATTGGGGTAGCAAGCGAACTGAGTAAAGGGTATTAAATTGTCAGGAAGCAGAGCTTACAAGCAGAATAGGAACTTCTGCTTTTACAACACACAGAGTCCACATTTGGCACTTAGGACAGTCCTGGAGGACAAAGAATGAAGTTTATTTACCAGGAATCCAAAATGCACAGTTTTCGGCGACGAAGTGGTGATAGTAAATAATAACAGTGGCTGTGACTTCTTTAGATATTTAAGGCTCGAGTTATTTCGAGAGTAGGGAGTTAGTTGATACCTCGGAACTCAGTTCTTGCCAGGAACTGAATTTTATTGATGTCAAAAGGTAAGTTGGCCGCGGTGGGATTTGAACACCGAGCGTAATGAGCTGCTGGAAGTAGCATCGCAAAGTATTTTGTCCGACGCACAAGCGCTTCAGCCAAACCACTACCCTAATTCTTTTTTATAATTCAGGCTCAAGGTCAGAAATTTAGCTGGACGTACTGGATGTTTGCACATTAGACCGACCCACGTCCTTGATTTAGTATTTTATTTTATCGACCCCACCCCACGAAAGGCAAAATCGTCCTTACTTGAGCACAAAACATAAGCAACCATAACTTCATATCACAAGACATTTTTTTCCCCGACGCTGCGACACAATATCACACATTCAGTAGGATCTAGGAAGGTATATTGCTGGTTCCATTCGTTTTACTATTTTTATGGGCCTCTATGAATTTTACTAAACCCGAGGAATTTCGTCTAAGGCTCGACCTAACTAGCAGTAATTATCTGAGTCTGTAAACTATGTTATAACATGCGATAACATTACTTGATATTCCATAACCATATGAACTCTGCCTGCGG
>NW_021827480.1:7500-10362 GCF_006345805.1 Octopus sinensis | reverse complement strand
CTCTGCTGAACTGCTAAAATTACAAGGACGCAAATGAACCAACAACAGTTGTCAAAACAGGCACAAATGGAAACACACGCATGCATGCACAGACACAAACATGCACAACCACGCAAGCATACAGAAATACGTGTTTGAAGCATATTTCTTGGATAATAAAGGATTATGTGAAATCTGTAAAAAGAAAACTGCAATACCTGATGTAAAATATAGTTTTTCTACTCTAGGCACAAGGCTCGAAATTTTGGGGGAGGCGGCCAGTCGATTAGATCGACACCAATACGCAACTGGTAGTTAATTCATCGAACTCGAAAGGAGGAAAGGCAAAGTCCACCACGGTGAAATTTACTAAACTGAAATATACCAAAAATATACGGTCTGATATAATTCTATTCAGAACAAAAAACAAAAAAAAACCACAAGATTGCGGAAAAGAAAAGTATCTCACAAATACCGATTTATTTTAAACTAGTAGATCAAATAGAACGATGACAAATGGCAAAGTTTTAATTAGCCGTGATGTTAGCCATTCGGTATTTCGTCTCGTCAGCGGCGGCGGCACCGGCGGCAGCGGCACCGGCGGCAGAGGCACCGGCGGCAGCGGCACCGGCGGCAGCGCGCCACCGCGGCAGCGGCACCGGCGGCAGCGGCACCGGCGGCAGCGGCACCGGCGGCAGCGGCGCCAGTGGCCTTTTTATCGTGTGTCCGATGATTTATTTGGGTTTTCATGACCACTTCTTCCCCTCTGTCCGTGTTTATGCCTCTGATCACTAATGAGGCCGATTCTTGCATGGAAGCGTCTGTTGCAAAGTTCATAGGGGATCCGTGGTGCAGGCGTTGGTTGTTGCAGCCTCCATTTTCTTTCTTGTCGTTTCTCTTCCTCTTTCCTCTGTCGTTCATCTTCAAAAGGATTTGTCACAATGAAGATGGAATGATGCCAGCCTGGGCTATCCTGAGTTTCAATGTCCCTGGCTTTGAGACTGATTCAAGTCAGTTTAAGGTTTGCTTCAGCTGGTCCTTGTAAGCGCGGAGGGGTTGGCCACAGTATTTAAAATCATTGCAAAGCAACAGTTTCGAAAAGTGCCTTCAATAGTGCAAAGCTCAGATTTTCGTTTCAAGGCACACTTAAGCACAGGGAATGTTTCATAGAATTTTGGTAAGATTCCTGCCTTCATGGGCGAAATTTTTCAAAGTTTTGTTTTAAAATAGGAAGAATCAACTTCTTTTCATACCATACGTGTTTTGAGAAAGTCGTGCCCTATCTATTCCTAGGATTTCTGAAATAATTGCATTTGGTGACAGAAACTGAGAGAAGCCCGTCGTATATATGTGTTTGTGTGTATGTGTATTTGTGTCTGTGTTCGTCTCTCTACCATCGCTTGACAACCGATGTCGGTACGTTTTCGCCCCAGTCGGTTAGCGGTTCGGCAAATGCGATCGACAGAATACGTACTTGGCTTACGAAGAATAAGTCCTTGGGCCGATTTCTTCGACTAAAAGGGATGCTCCAGCATGGCTACAGTCAAATGACTGAAGTAAGTAAAAGAATATAAAAGAAAAAAGAATATATATATTTATATATACACAAACACATCATCATCATCATTGTTCGACCGTGGTCGAGACAATAGAATTTACCATGCTACGCCAAACTTCACGGTCCATCATGGCATTACGGAGGTCCTGTTGCTGGATGCCTGTATCCCTGGAGATTACATCAGGGTAGGAGAGTGTGCGCCCTCTGGTATTGCGGGTAGATGGCTTCCAGAGAAGAAGAGTAGAAATTACACAAACATACACACACACACACTGATACGCGTATATAGAATGAGTGTGTGAGAGAGAGAGAGAGAGAGAGAGAGGGAGAGAGAGAGAGAGAGAGAGAGAGAGAGAGAGAGAGAGAATCTGTGAGTATAAGAAAGTGAGAGGCAGAGAAAGACAAAGATACAGAAAAATGAATGGCGATAGAGTACGGGATTGATTTTTCTGTTGCGTAAGATCCTTTATACATTTCAACCAATCAGAAGCAGGCTAGCGGTGGCGCTGGTGGATGAACGTTGGATGGCAGAAGAATGCAATTTTGAAAGACAAGCTCTGAACTTTGCGAATAACCTCAGAACTGTTTGCCAGAAACATGAGCACGGTTTATATTTGGCATTACTAATGCGATAGCAGTAATTGTGCTTTAGTGGTTGCAGTTACCATGCGTGCGGTGGTGGCGTTGATGTCGGTTGTAATGTTGGGATTGGTAGTGGTTGAGGGGGTGCTGGTGGTAGTGGTGACACTTGAGATGGTGGTAATGTTGAGGTTGAGGTTGGTTGGTGGTGTTGTCGATGAGGTTATTGGTGGTGGTGGTTGTGAGGATGGTGGTGGTGGTGGTATTGATGGTAGTGGTGGTGATGAGGATGGTGGTGATGGTGAGGATGGTAGTGTTTGTGGTGAGGATGGTGGTGGTGGGGGTGAGGATAGTGGTGGTGGTGAGGATGGTGGTGAGGATGGTGGTGGTGGTGGTGTTGACGATGAGGTTAGTTGTGGTGGTGGTGGTGGTGGTGTTGACGATGAGGTTAGTGGTGGTGGTGAGGATGGTGGTGGCGTTGATGTCGGTTGTAATGTTCGGATTGGTAGTGGTTGAGGGGGTGCTGATGGTAGTGGTGGCTTTCGTGCTGGTGGTGTTGTTGAGGTTGGAGTTGGTTGGTTGGTGGTGGTGTTGTCGATGAGGTTATTGGTGGTGGTGGTTGTGAGGATGGTGGTGGTGGTATTGATGCTAGTGGTGGTGATGAGGATGGTGGTGACGGTGAGGCTGGTAGTGTTGGTGGTGAGGATGGTGGTGGTGGGGTGAGGATGGTGGTGGTGGTGTTGACG
>NW_021827480.1:0-5000 GCF_006345805.1 Octopus sinensis | reverse complement strand
AGAAGAGAAGAAGAAGAAGAAGAAGAAGAAGAAGAAGAAGAAGAAGAAGAAGAAGAAGAAGAAGAAGAAGAAGAAGAGAAGAAGAAGAAGAAGATGATGATGATTTTTAAATGTTTAATAGCCCGACTGAAAATAGTGCCTATTATTGTTGGGTCCTTGGGGATAGTATCAGAAGGCACCAAGAGGAATCTGAAGGAAATTGGAATAGAGTTCCCAGAAGAACTGTTAGAAAAGGTTTGCCTCCTTGGCACGGCCAGGATAATCAGTAAAGTATTAGATAGTTCAAAAAGGTCAGATAGCAGGTCACCATAGGGTGCACATGGCAAGCCTGCTACGCACGCAAGACAACAGGAGTTCAAACAAAACCTGAGTTAAAAAGTTCAATAATAATAATAATAATAATAATAATAATAATAATAATAATAATAATAACCAATGATCGTCATCATCACCATCGTCATCCTCATTATCGTCGTCGTCATCATCATCATCATCATCATCAGTCATCATTATCATCACCCTCATCATCATCATTAATCTTCATTATCTCCATCATCATCATCATCATCATCATCATCATTATCATCATCATCACTGTCATCATCATCATTAATCTTCATTATCTCCATCATCATCATCATCACCCTTATCATCCTTATTATCGTCGTCGTCATCATGATCATCATCAGTCATCATCTTCATCATCACCCTCATTATCATCATCATCATCATCATCAGACGCAGCAGCGGCCGCAGCCGCAGCAGCAGCAGTAGTAGTAGCAGTAGTAGCAGTAGTAGTAAGTAGTAGTAGTAGAGTAGTAGTAGTAGTGGTAGTAGTAGTAGTAGTAGCAGCAGTAGTAGTAGTAGTAGTAGTAGCAGCAGCAACAGCAGCAGCAGCAGTAGTAGTAGTAGTAGTAGTAGTAGTAGTAGTAGTAGTAGTAGTAGTAGCAGCAGCAGCAGTAGCAGCATAAGCAGCAGCAGCAGTAGTAGTTTTAGTAGTAGTAGTAGTAGTAGTAGTAGTAGTAGTAGTAGTAGTAGTAGTAGTAAGAAGTAGTAGTAGTAGTATATAGTAGTTGTAGCAGTAATCATAAAAGTCCTCATACAGGAAGAAAATATGTCTTCTCGTATTTCGAGCAAACTGCAAATAACTTGTTGTTCTCCTGATCTCTGTGAAATATGTTCAATATATTTTGTGAATCTTTCAAACAAACTTTAGAATTGTTGTTATTGCATTCATAATGGAA
This sequence comes from Octopus sinensis, assembly GCF_006345805.1. Taxonomy (NCBI): domain Eukaryota; kingdom Metazoa; phylum Mollusca; class Cephalopoda; order Octopoda; family Octopodidae; genus Octopus; species Octopus sinensis. Next base: position 3,756 of record NW_021827480.1, on the reverse strand, counting down.
AATGTCGAGAACTGGAAGGTGTTGACATTTGCGGATATCTCAAGTATTTAGGCGAGATACAGTCATTTTTCTTCGTCGCTTTCCTTAACGAGCTGACAAAATTGCCAGACATGTCAAGTAAACCGATGGCAGTTCAAGAAGGCGATGCAGTAAGAAGTAGCTAGAAGAGAGGGTAATGAAAAATTTCTAGTCAATCAACATATGTGTCTGTCGGCTACCACACTGAATGAAAACTAAATTGTACGTCTGTGAAAAACATATTTTGGCAAGAAATATTGAAAAAGAAACTATGTAGCGCTTCAACTCTTTCTACGTTGTTGGTAGCTTTCTTATATACACACTGCCTATGTAAGATCCAGGAGAAAAAGCGACAGAGAATGTTTTATTCTTACCGAAGGCAATCACTATGTAGACTCCAACGACAAAAACAATATGGTCGATAGCATTCCTACAAAAGGAGCTGGTCATAGTCAGAAAAATAACATAATATTTAGCATATCTACATACGCAATAGAATGCAGTGTCTAACATCAACAGCTCCTAAACGTAATCCCTTAATCTGATAAAATTTTCAATAAATTTTCCTCGAATAATTTTCTCAGTCGTAATTATTTCACAAAATTCGTGAGTAATCTAAAATTATGCTGGGCACAGAGTGGCCATACCTTCATATCATCCAGAAATATCTATAGATTGTGTAGTAGTTGGTGCATTCCTGCTGTGACATTTCTTGATCCTGAGCTCCAAACATATAGATTATTTCACAGAGTGTACCTAGTTCCTCACCCATCATAATAGAACAGAGATTATAATAGAACGGAAGAAATATCCTTACAAAGAAATGACGAGAGGAGCCATACATGACAAACCGAACGCACGATGTTAAATGGTCTGGATAGATGACCATTTACGCGAACTACCGAGCGGATGCCGCCGTATAAGGCAGCGTTCCAACTGCGGAAGATGGGACCGAAACCAGCCGCTTGAAGGACAGGCTCTAAGTAGTGATGGTCTACCCTGCTGAAAGCTTTTGATTGATCCAAATTGATCAGCGCCCCATCCATGCCGACTTCCTTAGCTACCCTGTCTATGATGCACTTCATCAGATGGGGGTTGTCATGGATACTCCTTCTCGGTACGGCGTACGTTTGTGCCTTGTCGACTAATTTCTCGATGACAAGGGCCAACCACTCGGATAACACCGTGGCCAAAATTTCCAAATCTGTGTTGAGCAGTGTGATGGGCCTGAAGTTATTTATGGCGTTCCCCTTGCTTGGATCTTTCTTTAGTAGTGCCACTTATTCATAGACGTAGGAATAGCTGTGTGGTAAGTAGCTTGCTTACGAACCACATGATTCCGGGTTCAGTGCCACTGCGTGGCACCTTCCGCAAGTGTTTTCTGCTATAGCCTCGGGCCGTCCAAAGCCCTGTGGGTGGATTTGGTAGACGGAAACTGAAAGAAGCCCGTCGTATATATGTACATATATGTATATAAATATATATATATATATATATATATATATATATATATATTAATATATATACACAACGGATTTTAGCGACGAAAATATTTTGACAAATTAAACTTAAATGTTGAAGTGAATCGAACGGCTTTTGTGTGTTTCCTAAATGGCTTACAAACACCTTCCACGTTGCAATTGTTTTCGTTTCAGCACACGATCTCAGATCAAATCACTTGATATGCGAGTACATCTCCCTATATATATATATATATTTATTTATTTATGTATGTATGTTTGTGTACATGTTTGTGTGTCTGTGTTTGTCCTCCCCCTAACATCGCTTGACAACCGATGCTGATGTGTTTACGTCCCCTAACTTAGCGGTTCGGCAAAACAGACTGATAGAATAAGTACTAGGCTTACAAAGAGTAAGTCCGATGATCGATTTGCTCGACGAAAGGCGGTGCTCCAGCATGGCCACCATCAAATGACTGAAACAAAGTAAAAGAATAAAAGAGTAAATCGATCTTTTTACCGAACTGCTGAGTTAGGGCACGAGTTTCCATAAGGTATCCGTCTTCGAAGATCATTCAAGAGGTATTAGCCGTCCAGTGTCAAAGTACATAATACTTACCTAATGCGCTCTGGAGTGTGATTGAACTGGAAATCACGCGGTTGCAAAAGTGAATTTCACAACGGCACAGCTAATATCAATGTAGGGAAAATGCTTCCAGCGTGTTCTAACGTGGAAGATAATTAGAAAACTTAAATACTTATGAGCGAGTTACGTGGTTAATGTATACACACGAAACTCGCCGGGTATATCTTTAACTTGAGTAATCGGGGTTGTTTTTCACTGATCTGATAACGTTACGATTGCATTTCCGGAGGGAAGATATTGCAATATCTTCTCACGCTCATGTGGATTTCTATCAATGTTATTTTATTTGATGTTTCTTCGTTTTCATTTTTAGGTTCTTCACAATGATTGTAACAATTATTGTTAACACTCGAATATAAAAATCTCATTTTGCTTGTTACATTGGAAAACGTCTTCTTCTAACCGTACTTGCCTGTTATCTTGTAACTCCCAGAATATATCTCAGATTTAAAATTACTGACGTGGAATAAATCGCAAAAAAATCCTTACCGTTGTATCCCTTGTTACTTCACAGAAATTTCGTCAACCATCCATCCATCCATCCAATTGTTCAAATTCCTATAAATTTTCCATTCAGTATTTTCAAAATTCGTTCTATATAAAAAGTGTTTGTATGTGCATGCGTAGATGTTTTTCTTTTTACATGCGTGAATGTGTATGAGTGTGAGTGTGTGTGTATGTGTGTGTGTGTGTGTGTGTGTGTGTGTGTGTGTGTGTGTAGGTACGTCTTAAATACACGTTCCCAAGATTGCGATTTCGATTCCCGGGTCGTGCGACGCCTGATGTTCTTGAATGCCACACGCAAGCATCCGGTCCTGTGGAGGAATATATATGCCACACAAACTGGGAAACTGGTCATACAATTCTATATGACTCGGAAAGATGCTTTATTCTTCATATAGATATTATATATAATATATATATATATATATATATTATATATAATATATATATATAATATATATATATATATATAGATGCATATATATATATGCATATATATAATATATATAAACTTGATGATGATGATAATCATGATCATGATCATGATCACGATAACGAGATGATGATGATGTGATGATAACGACGACGACGTCGATGATGATGATGATGACGATGATGATGTGAGGAGGAGGAGGAGGAGGGGGAAGAAGAAGAGAGAAGAAGAAGAAGAATATGATGATGATAATGATGATGATCATAACGGTGAAGAAGAGGAGGAGGTCGAGTATTACATTTTATGCGAGAAAAACTCCAAGAACAACACTATCGTGAAGAACAAAGCCATCCCATCAAAACAACAACAGCAACAACAAACAGATTTGATAAATTTGCCTCTACAGCAGTAAAAGGAACACATGCAAGGTGACCAAGGAGAGCATCAGAATAAACAGCAACGGCCATAGCAACGAACATGAGCAGACGCTGGAATAAAATCCATCGGCGAGTTCACCGTTATAAAATAAAACGGCAGTGAATATCATAGAAGGAAAGACAGATAATAAATAAACAGCAAGAGACATTCGGCATATTCTTTTGAACAATTTTCCAGTATAGAATGGGAATTTTAGAAAAATAGAAAGCAAGACAGAATTACAAACGCCTTTTAAGGAATACCTTTCTGGAAGAACA
>NW_021827479.1:5000-7500 GCF_006345805.1 Octopus sinensis | reverse complement strand
GATACACTATGCCTAAACAAATAAGGAGGGATGGTCACAGCAGGAAAGCTTTGTAGATCAGATTAACCAGGTGGAAGACTGGCTACAACAAAAACGACAATAAAAGCAATAACAATAATCTTTGCCACACATCACACCAATATCTCGATTGTAATGTATGGAAAATTATATCGCTGTGGGTAGGATTTCACTTTGCAAGCACATGGTTCTGGGTTCGATTCTCCAACACTCCATGTAATTTTAGAGACAGAACTACCTACAACTCAGTCAATACTGAAAGGTTTTATACCCACCACTCCATAAAATGCTACAAATTAAATCTTATACTAACTATATCTATTCTGAAGCCTGTATTTTCTATTTATAAGACTACAGTTGTTTCATGAAAGTACGTCAACCTGAACTAAGGTGTGTAGCGTGTGAACGTCGCGTTAACCATAACGGAGAAAGTTGAGCGGAGAATCTGTATCAAATTTTACCAAAGCTTGGCAATACCTGCTCAGAAGCCTACGCAAAGTTTTCAAAACGTTCTCATCGTTCTCAACACAATCAAAGAGATCTTGTGCGACTGAAACCCGAGTGTCTTTTTGGTCAGCTGAAAGCAGTTTTGGCACAAACTTGGCAGACATGCGTCTCATACCCAAATCTTCACTGATAATGCGCTGAACTAAACCGTACCTAATCTGCACATCCTCTGATAACTCACGGATGATGATTCAACGGTTTTCCCTCGCAGATGCACGCACTTCTGCGATGTCTTTTCCCAGTTCTGCTGGTCTCCCAGAATGTTCATCAATATCGACATTTTTTCGGTTACCTTGGAAACGTTTGAACCACTCGTACTCTTGTGTGCGGCTCATAACTCCTCCCCATACACTTTCTACAACTTTGCGTAAGCCTCTGAGCAGGTATCACCATGACAACGTTCTCTGTCATGCATAATACGACGACCACACGCTACACACCTTCCTTCCAAGCACTGCTATAAACAGCGGAAGTGAACTAGAACGCTAAAACTTTGTGCGCATGCACAGCAGATTTTAAGGTCAGTTTATACCAATAAGCTTCACTTTGCATGCTTTAGCTTCGTTACTAGGGATACAGTCCGGATACTTATTCATCAGACTTCGTACGTACACACTTATGCATATACATTTACATAATCATGCGTACAGACACATCAACATATATACACATTCATCTATACATACATACTTACACACACACACAACCGCATGCAATAAAAGACACACTTGCACACACATACACACATAAACACACACAAGGACGGATACACACATCTGTACACTCATCACTGCGTGTGTACACAGGTATACGTGCAAGGTAAGGCATATAACAACACATATAGTTATACACATGCACATACACACATACTCACATATATATTCACACACAACGACGGATACACACGTCTGTACACTCATCACTCCGTGTGTACACACCGGTATATGTACAAGGTAAGGCATATAACAACATATATATATAGTTACACACATGCAAATACTCATACAATTGCATACGCACTCACATATATATGCACACACACATATATGAGCATGCACACATATACACATACACACATTGACACACATACAGACATCCATATACACATACACACACATTCACACACGTACACACACACACATTCACGCAAACATAGACACACATATACACACACATACACGCACATTCACACACGTACACATACATACACACACATATATACACACATGCACACACATTCATACATACACACACACATTCACACATATACACGTTCACATATACACATATACAAACAGACATACACACACATACACACACATTCACAGACATACACACACACACATACATACACACATACACACTCACATGCACACACATACACACATACACACACATATACATACACATATGCACACACATTCACACACATGCACACACACATACACACACGCATACACACACATACACACACACACATTCACACACACATACACACACACTCACACACACATACACACACACGCACCCAATCTGGTTGATCTCTAACTTGTCTCAGTCTGGTTTTGATCATATGGTAATTAACACATGATTTATATGGTCTTTGATTACAGATTGTAATTAGTGTAGTAATTGTAGTTGTGGCGGCGGCGGAAGCGGTGGTGGTGGTCGTGGTGGTGATGGTCGTCGTCGTCGTGGTCACGATGTGAAGTGGTGGTAGTGGTGGTGTTGGTGGTTTCAGATATGAGGTGGTTTGCTTGTTGTTATGGTGGGGCTGGCGTTGGAGGTGGTGATGTTGGTGTTTGTAGTGGTGGTAGTCACGGCTGGGTTGGGGTGCTTTTAGATATGAAATGGTTTGTTCGTTTTTCAGGTGGTGCCTTTGGTGGTGGACGCAGTTTTACTGATGTTGGTGGAATAGTGGTGGAGGCGGTGTTATTGGTGTTTGTAGTGGTGGTCACGATCGGGTTGATGGTGG
>NW_021827478.1:7500-10202 GCF_006345805.1 Octopus sinensis | reverse complement strand
TCTCTCTCTCTCTCTTTTATACACACACGTGCACACACACGCACGCACACACACACACACACACAGATTCACACATACACGACAACAAGAACAGCAACAACATTCACATCAGATGTATTTCCATCACTAGCACACACAGAGCTTCTTCAGTCAGTCAAGTTTATTCCCTAAGTTACCTTACTTTCTCACGAAACCCCACTGGATTATAACAACAATTTAAAAACAAAAAAGAAAAAAAAATCCTCAGGTAAGTACCATACGAGTCATTCTTGTTTTACCTATTCTTCTACCTCACTGTTACCCTCCACATTAATATCAATTAACTGTTAGAGAAACAGGTAATATACTTCTGAAGAATTATCTTAACTAATTGCAACAATTCCCATGTGTACATCTGTTTTCTGGTGATCCTATCGACTGTTAGTAACAAATATAGAACTGAGAAATATTTAGCTGGTTCTTTAAATACTTTTGAATCTTTCAATGTATCTCTTTGATTTGGTTCGATTTTTTTTTCTTTTATTTCTTGTTTATAATTTTCAACGCAGCCTTATTTCCTTACTTTTTCATGTGTAGTTTCTCTCACCTCACTGACAGGGAAGAAGCTCATCACACACATAAATGTGCGTGTGTGTGTGTTGTGTGTGTGTGTGTGTGTATGTACATGTGTGTGCGTGTGTTTGTAACTGAACTGACCACAGCTTGGCAACCGGCGTTGCTTTGTTTACATCCCCCGTAATTTAGTGGTCTGATAAAAAGATAATTGATAGGATAAGAACTGGACTTTAAAATACGTACTGGGGTTGATTTGTTTGACTAAGTCTAAACCTTTCAAAGCGCTGCCCTGCTATAGCTGCAGTCCACTGAAAAAAACAGGTAAAAATACACCCCCCACTTCACAAACACACACTCACACACACTCATACTCGATAGCTTTAATTCACATTCTAAAAAAATATCCGTAAAACTGCATGATAAAGAAGGAAAATAAACATTATTTCTATTTTCTTTCAAAAGCTGGGACTCTCAAATATATTTCATGGCTGGAAGCGGTGTTGTTGTATCAGATTTAGTTACAGCACTGTTGTGAGTTCAAATCATATGTAGCTATTGAAATTTACATGGTATTTAGTCTGGGTGGGGGCTATGCCATCTTAAGGCATCGATAGGGATACCAGGCAGTTACTCCAGAACCCTATTTGATCTAGGGGCTCAATGCTTATGAATATATGTTGCAACTGTTTGTTGTGTATGTCAGGGCCCCTGTGCATATTGTGTTACCTAGGAGCCTTTAAATCTTGTAAAGAAGGCCCTATTGTGGAGTAGGGAACTGGTGTAAGGGGTAGCAATAAGGAATAATCTGGGTTCATTTTAAAACTGTTTTGTTTTCTTCTGAAAGAAAGAAAAGAATAGATAAATGTAAAAAAAGAAGAAGAAAAATTATGAAGTTTGAGACAACAGCAGAGAACCAGACTAAATGGTTGACAGTACCTTAGCACTCACGATTTTGAGTTCAATTCTCACCAATGCCAATTTTTTATTTTTATTTAACAAAGAAAATTATATACTGAAATATATATGCTGAAATATACATTTTGGTTTCAAATTTTAGCACAAGCCCTGCAATTTTGGGAAGGGGCTAGTTGATTATATCAACGCCAGTACTTTACTAGTACTTATATTTAAAACTCCAGAAGGATGAAAGGCACAGTCAACCATGGTGGAATTTGAACTCAGAACACAAAGTTGGATGAAAGCTGAATATACACATTGTCATTGCTGACTTTCATGATTTTATAATTCCCTGTAATTATACATAAGTTGCGAGTGGGATATACAGTTTGTTTGTCTCTCAGTCTGTCTGTCAGCCTGTCTGTCAGCCTGTCTCTCACTCTCACTTTCTCTCATGTAAATGTGATTGTTGAACCATACATCTACCAGGATAAACGATCAAGCATGCACACGTAAACATACATACATACACAAACACACATGCACGCATGCACACGCACACACACACATACACACACATATTTATACAAACTGAAACATGCACACACTTGTTCATGTGCATCCACACACAAGCACGGGTGCATAGGAGGGAGCATGCGTGCACGTGCACACACACGCACGCATTACCATGCACTCTAACACATACATAGGTGCAGGAGTGGCTGTGTGGTAAGTAGCTTGTTTACCAACCACATGGTTCCGGGTTCAGTCCCACTGCGTGGCACCTTGGGCAAGTGTCTTCTACTATAGCCTCGGGCCGACCAAAGCCTTGTGAGTGGATTTGGTAGATGGAAACTGAAAGAAGCCCATCGTATATATATATATATATATATATATATATATATCTATATATATATATATATATGCGTGTGTGTGTTTGTGTGTCTGTGTTTGTCCCCCTAGCATTGCTTACAACCGATGCTGGTGTGTTTATGTCCCCGTCACTTAGCGGTTCGGCAAAAGAGAACGATAGAATGAGTACTGGGCTTACAAAAGAATAAGTCCCGGGGTCGAGTTGCTCGATTAAAGGCGGTGCTCCAGCATGGACGCAGTCAAATGACTGAAACAAGTAAAAGAGTAATAAAAGAGTAATACATACACACATACTTATATACATATGTACCGTCATTCAAAGCAAACTCGTCATTGACGAAAAAAAAAAAAACAGTAAACAAAATGAAATGCAAAAA
>NW_021827478.1:2500-5000 GCF_006345805.1 Octopus sinensis | reverse complement strand
ATATATATATATATGTATATATGTACATTTATATATATATATACATATATACATACATATATACATATATATATATATATGTGTGTGTGTTATATATATATATATATATGTGTAAAATCCCAAATTTGTTAGAATATCATATATAATATATATATATATGTATATATATATACATACGTACATATGTATATATATATACACATACATATGTATATATATATATATATAATTATATATGTATATATATATATATATATATGTATGTACGTATTTATGTATGTATATATATATATGAATATATACTTGTACATTTATATGATTATACATGCGCACATGTGTGTGTATAGATATTGATAGATAGATAACTAGATATATAAATATATTTTTTTATGGCAGTGAGTTGTGCTTAATGCAATATTTAGATGCACTCATACAACAAGCACATATAAATGCTCTTATAACCGATGAAAACAAACTACGCTGGCGAACGCAAATACATAGTTACAACTACATACAGACATGCACATGCACATAAAGAGACTTACAATGCAATACGCCTCTCTCTCACACGCACACGCATATCTATAAAACAACACGTGCGCACAGAAATACAGACATGTGTAACGCGTTAAGATAGGGGGGAAAAAACACATCAGTCGGAATACAATATGACAGGTGCACCCGTTGTAATGTACACATATAACTAAATCTGTTCTTAGGAACATGCATTATTATATCAAAACACATGCATCCATGTATTAAATAGCATTTCAATGCTCGCATGTTTTCTCTTCATGCGTTTCTGACTGCATACGCTCGCTCGTAGATCGCATTCCTTTCAACAGCCTGCAGTACTAAAAAGTTAGGCACAAAAACAAAAATTTTCCCACCGAAAACAGGTTCCCACGCTCAGGCAGGTTAGAGTGTTTATTCTTGTTGTCATCGTCGTCGTCGTCGTCATCGTCATTGTTATCGTTATTATCATCATAATAACACACCTCGTTATTATCGTTGTTATTGATATTGTCATTGTCATCGTTGTCATCATCGCCATCACTGCCACCATCATTATCATCATCATCGGCATCATCATCATCATCATCATCATCATCATCATCATCACTAGCACTATCATCATCATCATCATCGGCATCATCTTCATCATCATCATCAACAACACCAACAACAGCAACAACATCATCATCATTATCGTCATCAGTGGCGGTGTTGTCCTCATCGTCATCATCACCATTATCATCGTTGTTGTCATCATCAGCATCATCGCCACCATCATCATCATCATCAGCATCATCGCCACCATCATCATCATCATCATAATCATCATCATCATCATCATCATCAACATCATCAACACCATCATCAGCATCAATTTCACATCATCATCAACATCATCATTGTCGTCATCATTTTCATTGTTATCACCATCATTGTCATCCACGATGTCCACTGCCAGCATTATCATCATCATTTTGTTGCTGTCAGTACCATCCTCATTATCATCAGCATCATCATCACTCTCATCAACTGAATCTTCATCATAATCATCATCATCATCATCACCATCATCATTATCATTTCCATTCATTTTCCTATCATCATCACCATCATCCTCATCATCATTATGCTCATCACCATGACTGTGGTTCTCACAACTGACAACTTCGTCCATTGTCCACCTCTATCCATCTCCACTTACTGCGAACAAAATAGGGAGCTCTGCCCCCACCGACAAATCTTTCCAAGCAGGTTCATTTGATGTTGCTGATGTTGTTGTTGATGTAGTTTGTTACTTGTCATCTACATTGCCAATGTGACACTTGATGATTTTGTTCATATTCTCTTTAATCTTTTACTTGTTTCAGTCATTTGACTGCGGCCATGCTGAAGCATCGCCTTTAGTCGAGCAAATCGACCTCGGGACTTATTCTTTGTAAGCCCAGTACTTATTCTATCAGTCTCTTTTGCCGAACCGCTAAGTGACGGGAACATAAACACACCAGCATCGGTTGTCAAGCAATGCTAGGGGGACAAACACAGACACACAAACATATACACACACACTTATATATATATACATATATACGACAGGCTTCTTTCAGTTTCCGTCTACCAAATCCACTCACAAGGCATTGGTCTGCCTGGGGCTATAGCAGAAGACACTTGCGCAAGGTGCCACGCAGTGGGACTGAACCCGGAACCATGTGGTTGGTTAGCAAGCTACTTACCACACAGCCACTCCTGCGTCATATTACTCATGTTTTACCTTTCTTTAGCAACGTTTATATTACATATTTATCTGATTTTTATTGGTTGAGATGAGTAATAGTTTTCTTGGAGTCAAGGTTATTATTATTATTATTATTATTATCATCATAATTATAATTATTAAGGTGGTGAACTGGCAGAATAGTTAGGGTGCCAAGCGAAATGCTTAGCGGTATTTCGCCTGTTACTATGTTCTGAGTTCAAATTCCACCAA
>NW_021827476.1:7500-10137 GCF_006345805.1 Octopus sinensis | reverse complement strand
ATATAGACGCGAACATTAGAAGTATAGTCGCAATTATTTAGTTTAGAAGAAAACGTTTGTAGCTACGGTCAAGTATATATATTTATAATTTACATCCTGTAATAATCTTTCATTTTCTATTCCAGCTTTTCTTTAATAATTTCATTCTTAATCTTCATTTTCTATGCAGCTTCGTAACCTCCTCTCTTTCTTTTCTTTCTCTCTCTCTCTCTTCACTTTTCTCTATCACACCATCTTTCTTCTTTCAGCGCTCAATCTTGACTTGTCTCTTCACTTCTCTACTTCTCTCTGTCACACATATTCCTCTCTCAGCTCAATTTTTCTAAAATATATAGTCGCGAACTTTCTTCTCTACTCTCTTCTTATCTTCTCTCAGCTCTCAATCTCTCTAAATACATAGAGACTTTCTTTCTCATTTCTTCTCTACCCTCTATCACACTATTAAATTTCAAATATAATTAGATAGATAAATAAAATATCCAAAATGTCCAGAATCTGGAGAAGCAATGAATTGGAGTTGATCCGAAGAGCCTGTCAATGCGCCGACGGAGATAATCCGAACAACATAATTACAACTGCGCTGAAGAGCAGTGGATATAAAAGGACAATAGCTCAGATAGAGCGAAAGAAGCAAGAGTTTATACGCTCCTATGCACTCATAAGATCTTACATTGGCACGCTTGATGCCATCTTCGACAACGAACAAAGTAAAGATGGCAAGGATTGAGATGCGGGTGCTGATGAAAGAAGTCACCCCCACTTGGTAGACACACAGGAAGAAGATTCAAGTGAGAAACCTGCCCGGGAAGTAAACCCAAGTGCAAGTGCTCCTACCAGCACCAAAAACCATGGAGATGAAAGAGCCAAAAAAGAAATAAAAGGAGGAAAAACTAAAAGAAAAACAAGAGATGAAACAGCCAAAGAAGGAAAACTGAAACTCAAACAAAACCAAAAAATGAAACAGCCAAGGATAGAAGCAAACCTGACTATCCATGTACCAAAAATGATAGAAACAGACAGCGCACACGAATGTGTAAATTCTACCTGAAAGGTGTCTACTGGCATGGAGAGGAAGGTGCAGGCTGCCGTTTTGTACATCAAAGACCCTACCACATAAGCACGAAACAGTCAGAAACCAACTACCAAAAGGAAAAAGGAATGGACACGCACCACCTGCTCCAAAACGGAGGTACACAGATGTGGTGCGTGCTACAAATCGCCAACATGTTATTGAAAGGGCAGCTACTGAACAAGAATCTTTTTTGTGCATGGCACAAAAGATTGTACAGCAGCTAACCTGGCTCCATCAAACTCAAACTCGCAGATGGGACTGTCCACAATACACAAGACCGCCACAGCAAATAGACCCAAGGTGGACACCGCCGGCAACAGCATACACCTCACCTCGATGCTCCTACTGAACATCAGAGGACTGCTAACACTCAGTAACAGGACAAAAATCCCGTTCTTAAGAGACTTTGTTGCATGCAATCAAGCCTTATGCATAGCACTTACGGAAACACACCTGAAACCGGACATAGCAGATGCAGAAATACACATACCACAGTATGTTATACTACGGACCGACAGAAAAGAAAGGAGCCATGGAGGAGTTGCTATGTACATCCGTGAGGACCTCACACCTAGGTCCTTTTGTCATACTCAAATTCGGCGTGTAACACACTAATTGTACATATAAGGCAACTTGGTGTAGTTATATGTGCTACATATCGCCCTCCAGATGCCCCAAGCCATGTAGGCAAGTTTGAAGACTGCCTTATAAAAATAGAAGAAGTTCTAGTCACAGAACAACACATAAGTGTACTTCTTATGGGAGACTTCAATCTACCCAATGTCAGATGGCCCGAGGGCCTTTCTCTCCCAGGAATGAAACGATGTGAACGAGGATAGGCGAGGTCCCTCCTGAACCTCATCAACACTCTGTACATAGAGCAAGTAATACTCCAACCAACCAGGGCAGGTAACATACTGGATCTCTGCTTCACAAATAATATGGATCTTATCCATAATGTGAAAGTGACACCGACACTACTCTCGGATCACAACATGGTAGAGCTGACCATGTACGGGCCAAAGGAAAGCATGGACATGCTGCCTACAAGAAACTCTCAGAATCTTTCCAGCTTGAACTTCCATAAGGAAAACTGGAAACAAATTGAGAAAGAGATCCTCAAACAAAACTGGCCTGAATGTCTCTCCACGCCAGACATTGACATGAAACTTCAACAATTCATGTCTGTAATGCAAGCCATATGCTACAAATGTGTCCCAGAGAGAAAGGCCACTGTACACAAGAGCAAAATCCCCAGAGAGAGGAAAATTCTAATGAGACGGCGTACAAAAGTTTCAAATCGCCTAAACAAACAAATTGAAAGCAGTGAAAAGTCCCGCCTGAAAATAAAACTGTTGGAAATTGAAAAATGTCTGCAACTCTCCCATGAAAAAGAAAGAGCAGACAAAGAAGCCTGGGCTATAGAAAACATAAAATCTAACCCCAGATCTTTCTACAGGTATGCCAAAGAAACAGCTACGGTGCACTGTAGGATAGAGCCACTCCTTGAAAAGGATAGCACACTCACAGGAAATCCAATGAGGGTAAATGAATTACTAAATGAG
>NW_021827476.1:0-2500 GCF_006345805.1 Octopus sinensis | reverse complement strand
ACATCACATGATCGTTTAAGCAGTAAAATATTTAAGTTGTAGGCAAAGGTCATGTGTCACGAAGACTAACAACTTTTAGCAGTGAATCATAATATTGTACGATTCCTTGGTGGGAGTGATATATAATGATGCAGTTATTGTGGTTGTTGTCGTTGTTGTTGTTGGTGGTGGCGGTGACGGAGTGTGGTTGTGTTGCTTGTTGGTCATCACAAAATTTATCTCTCATGTAAGAATGTAGTTGTACGTAGCGAAAACTCACCACTCGAAGTTGAAAGCCTCGTGCATCGTGAAAATGTGAAAAATGCATTATTTGTAAAAAACACAAATCCCTTCTAATTTCTCGATATACAGTGGTTGAGACAGTAAGAGACTTACTGTCCTTCATTGTGTAGCCAATCTGACCTCTGTTACGCTATCTAGCCATTTACTTAAAGTGTATATCAGAGTGTACATTTCACTGACCCTATGGGCTAATACATGCATGTGTGTGTGTGTGCGTGTGTATGTGTGTGTGTATGTTTGTGTGCGTGATTTAGGCACTAAATTTCTCTTCATCTTGTAACAACGAACGATATAATTTGCTTCATTTTGAACATTTATTTAGATTTCAATTGCCGATGGAACGATAGATATTTAGCTTTTAAATGTCTATTTTTGTATAACATTTTTTAAAGAATATATCCTGTTCTGCTCTAGGCACACAAGGCCCGAAATTTTGAGCTAGGGAGCCAGTCGATTACATCGATCACAGAACGCAGCTGGTACTTAATTTATCGACTCCGAAAGGATGAAAGGCAAAGTCGACCTTGGCGGAATTTGAACTCAGAACGTAGCGGCAGACGAAATACCTATTTCTTTACTACCCACAAGGGGATAAACACAGAGAGGACAAACAAGGACAGACAAACGGATTAAGTGGATTATCTCGACTCCAGTGCGTAACTGGTACTTATTTAATCGACCCCAAAAGGATGAAAGCAAAATCGACATCGGCGGAATTTGAACTCAGAACGTAGCGGCAGACGAAATACGGCTACGCATCTCGCTCGGCGTGCTAACGTTTCTACCAGCACGCCGCCTATTTTTAAGTATATATTATGGAAACACGCGCATGAAAGGCATCTAAATAAATCCTTTTAAATATTTTATTATATAAGGACTCTCTGTCAGTCATATTTTGATTCTGCATCTAAACCTGTAAACTTAGGCTTTGGTAATTTTTCCTTTTCTTTCGTTTTATTTAGGACACCTGACAATTGTCCAGCCTCTTCACGCCAGAGAAAGGTCATCACTTGAATGCAGGCAGAGCTTAACACCAACATGCAGGAAGCGTTGCTGTCAGAATGTGAAGGGCCAGAAGCGGCGCCCTCTCCAAAACTCTCCCCATTCCACCATCTCACCATATCCTCTCCCTGTTTGCGCAGTCATCTGATTACTCACCAGAGTCTCTGCCTATTCAAAGCTACAAAATGGACTTTGCTGCTTGAGAGTCGAGAGTTTTAACAACGGACAGATCCAGAACCAGAAAGAAGATTATTCAGTTTCGAATTCAGTTAACTTTCCACACACATTCTGCACCTTTGAATATAGGAAACGCTCATACCTTTACTTCTGCTTCGTAATTGCAGGTGTGGCTGTGTGGTAAGAAATTTGTTTCCAAACCGCATGGTTCCAGGTTCAGTCTCACAGCGTGGCACCTTGGGCAAGTGTCTTCTGCTATAGCCTCGGGCCGACCAAAGACTTGTGAGTGAATTTGGCAGACGGAAACTGAAAGAAGCCCATCGTATGTGTGTGTGTGTGTGTATTTATGACTGATTGTGTCTGTGTCTGTTTGCCTCCTAGCACCGCTTGAAAACCGATGTTGGTGTGTTTACATCCTCAAGACTTAGCAGCATGGTCCTAGCCTAACGAATTAATCAAGCATAAGATAAAAGGTCACTCTAGTGACGACGATGTGTTGGAGGCAATGTTCAGTGGGGTTGGAATCGCGAACCCTTTCCCAAAATATTTGCTTCACTTATGTCTCCCATATTCTTGGTAAATTTACGAAAAGCAGACTCTTTCGTTCTCTCCTTCTTATGAAAATGTCTACCGAAGAGCAGAAGGGCGATGTTAGTAGTGACTCCCTTGCATGGCACTGGGCTAAGAAGATTTAGGTTAAGGTTAGATTTAAGGGTTAGCAGTCAGAGTTAGCGTTTAGTCATCACTAATCAAGTGGCGTTTGTTCCACTGAAGAAGCACTTTCCTGTTTGGTGTTGATTAGTAAAGACTAATATTAACTCGGAAGGAAACTATTAACTTCTAGCGCCACTTTTTTCTCCCTTACTGCTTCTTCTTCTTTTTCTTTCTTCTTTTTCTTCTTCTTTTTCTTTCTTCTTCTTCTTCTTTTTCTTTCTTCTTCTTCTTCGTCTTCTTCTTCTTCGTCTTCTTTTTCTTTCTCTTCTTCTTCTTCTTCTTCTTCTTCTTTTTCTTTCTTTCTTCTTTTTCTTTTTCTTTTTTT
>NW_021827475.1:5000-10475 GCF_006345805.1 Octopus sinensis | reverse complement strand
AAACGCTGCAAAAGGATGCACAGCGCGTCAACAGCAGCAGTAGAAACAATAACAGCAGCAGCAGCAATACAGAAAACAAAAAAAAATAAAACACACACAAAAACAATAATAACAATAATAACAGCAGTACACGTAATGGTAGCAATACGTGGCAACGGGAGCTCAAATCAACTACTTCAGAACCAACAGCAACAAAGATCACCCCAGCCACATATCCTCAATAACAATGTCATTCCAATAACTATAACACCAATAGCACAGTAGTAGTATAGTGCTAACAGTACAACTACTATTGAGTAACAACAGCAACAGTAACCAGAACAGTAATAATAACATCCAGAACGCGAATAACAGTCACAGCGAGAGCAATAAAAATAATAATATTCAATTAGTAGTAGCACGGCAGTGTTAGCAGTAGCAGCAATAGTAGTGTAGCAATAGTAGTAACAATAACAGTGGTGGTAACAATAGTCGCAGCAACTGCCAGAACAATAGCGAAAACAAAAGAAGTCAGTCGATTGGTGTCTTGGCTCTTAAAAGAAAACTGCAATCGACCAATCAGGACTCGTCTATGCAAGAATGTAATCCACGTAAACTAGGACGTCACATGTCGCCATGTTACAGCAATAAGAACAGCCATAGCGACGGACATCTTTATCTGTCCGCCATTAATGCACTCGGGGGTGCAGGAGGTTATACAGGTCAATTATTAGTCGGAAGTGGAGGCGGAGGTGGTGGTTACACATACAATAGCAATTCGTCTAATACATCCTCTTTTTCATCACCGTCAGCTTTGCTTTCATCATCTTCATCATCAATGACATCGTTATCGTCTTCCAATGGAGATCTTCCATCCGGCTTAGATTTCTCCTCAAGTAGTTGTATGTACGGTCCAATTCAGTGTTTGACTCCCATATATTACCATAACTCTGCATTGGCCGGAAGTCAGAGCAAACAGCTTAAGCAATTAGACATTAAGACTTTGACTAACTACAACTACTCGTTTTGGCAGTCTTCGGCAGAGGAAACTTTCACAGCACCACTAGAAATAGCAGCTATTCCAGATGGTATATTGACTCCAGATCCTTCTCCTGCATCGTCGCCAGATCTGACCTTGCAAAAGACCGAAACTAGTGTAACTAAAGTCAGAGAAGTAAACGTTAGTATCAATGAGGCAGCCAATAATGCAGATCCTACAGCATCTACGGTGCTAACCACGACATTAATAACGACGATACCAACTACAAAAAAGATAGATGAAGGGGCAACCACAGAAAACGGAACCCTGGAAACTGTCCTATCACCTACATCATCTTCATCAGCATCAAGATCGAGCATATTGTCCTTACCAACAGCGCAGCTGAAGAAAAAACGGAAAATGTCAACAAACAATGACAATTTGACAAATTCTAACTCCCACCAGTCACCTTTAACAGACGATATTCACTCTCAGCAATATGTACAGCAGCAGCAGCAGCAGCCGCCGATGAAATCTCAGAAGTTGTGTAATTTGCACAATGAAAACAATTGTGGTTTATCAAATCGTAATACTTCCTGTAGTACAAATAGTAATAGCAATGGTGTATTGCGTAGCATTCCTGATGGTGTTTGCAACAGTAGTAGTAATAGTAGCAGCAGCAGTAATACCAGCTACACTAACTCCAAATGCGAAGTGAATAACAATAAAACAAATACAAATAATGGTGGCAGTGATTACGTACAAGCGTTATGTAATGAAATCAATTTATTCAGTAGCTTTGGCCAGCAACAGCATTTTCAACCGCGTCGTGCAGTGGAACTTCCGGTTATAGACCCAAAACTGGTGGAAACGTTTTTCGACGAGATTGCTACAAAGCGGAAGCATTTGTCGAAAATGAGACTTCCCTCACTAAGACGCCATCTTCCGGATTTATCTGTACAGGAGCTGGAGAATATCTTAACAACCAGTCTATCTAAAATGGCAAGCGTTTCGTCCACTTCAGACACCCAGCTTCCAGAAACACCATTGAATATTCAAACTTCGTCCATTGCAGCTGTTGATGATGATGCTGTTGCCGCCGCCAACGCTGTTAAAGCAAATTCACCAGTAATCAAAAATGAAATTTCCAACGAATTCATGCTGTGTCAGCGATTTAGCTGTAAAAACAATAATAGCGGGTTTAGAACGAAAACAGCTTCCTTTTCTTCACCATCGTTGTCGTCGTCATCGTCGTCATCGTTGTCATCGTCGTCGTCAACGCTATCGTTATCATCGTTATCATCCACATCGTCGTCGTCCCCATCAACAACAATGTTGTTGCCCTCTCTACTTGCACCCGAAGACATAGTAAAAAGTGAACATGCAATACCATGTCAGCATCAAATATCATCAGATTCGAAAAATGCATTTGGTGACCGCAATAATAACAACAACAATAGCAACAACAATAATAATAAATAATTGTCATCGCAATGCTTTCAAAACCTTTTGCCTCAGTAACATTAGCTGCAAAGAAAATGGTGACAACAGGGCTAGCATTAGACACTTCGGTTTACATGAAAATTGCTTTCTTCCATCCTATATGAACAGTCCAGAAAGTATGAATGATGAGGAGTCAAAAAGTGGTCAAAATTCGGAGAACAGCTTGGATATAGCAGAAAGTATGGAATTCAGTGGAAACGATTTGTCAGAAACTTCAGACTGGCGAGAAAATAATTCCGTAGAAATTCCGTCTGATATTGAAGATTGGTTAGATCAGATAATAAAATCGTGGCAACAAAACAAAGGTACATATATTTTATTTTCCACTTTATTTTTCTAACCTGTAAAACAGCTTATGCAAATATGTTGTTATCTTCTTTGTTTAGCTTCAGGTCAACTCTCAGCTTGCAGACCTGCGATTAAAAGCGTTCCAGCTATGAACATCAAGTCTTATATTTTCAGATGTCTTGTATCAAGTATGCATCATTTAACAAGATCATAAATGTCACAATTTTTAAGACAGTCGGTGTGACAAAAGAAAAAAAAACGGATTTGGTTTCTATTTCTTGCATGTCGAACGTTTAGGTAGAGGCTCCCTTACTAGCTTGCATGTAAACATATTTGAATAATGGAAGCAATAAAAAGAATGGATATTCATGATCATGTGCTCCGAACGTTCACTACCAACACAATAAATATAAGGCTTAATCAGAAGTCAGGAGAGAAAGCCCAGAAAAGATGGAAGAAAGATATCGCTATGTGGTAATGTCAATCCATTCCTTAGAAATAAGAAATACTATAAGTATTTCTTATTCAGAAGGAAAGCTGAAGGAGTAGGAAGATGATACGGTGAATCATATCATGCCTTTTATGAAATATGGTGAAATGTGCTGGCATTAGAGGGAGGAAGAGATAGGAAGCCGACTAGCACTAAAATAAAGTCGAAATATCAAATAACAATACAAATACTGATAATATACAGCCAGAGACAAACTGCACTGTTTAGGATATGAAGTTTAAGTGTTCACTGAACACTGCGCTTCATCACGGATTACGAGTTTATTTTTACTAGTTTCGATAGGCACATGATCACTTTGGTATTAAGGGCTTTTTTTTCTTACCAAAAACCGTGATATCGTCAAAAATTATACAGTGCCTTAGCATCACCTGCTACTGATGTAATAGCTCAGGTATTGCAGGTATGTAACCTATTTATGATGTCATACTATATTATAGAGTGCAATGATAATACAGAGTGCCAGGCGGTAGTTACAAAATTGTTATTAAATAAATGCAGGTACAGAAAGATAAGCATCTGCTTATAATATTAGACGGAATTAGAAATTTGAAGTTGAAGTTAAGGAATCACAAGGAAAATATTCTTAAAAATTACATATTTATTAATTTGTTTTTAGTTATTTCGAACTTCTGGAACTTTCTAGTTGTTGATCATGTATAGTACTATATCATTCTTTTTAGAAATTGTCAGCATGATATAACCAGTTACTTATGAAACATTTTATGAAGTGGATCTTTTCATTAATGGTGGGAATAATTTCATTCTGGAGGAAATCCTTGGAATGTGTTTTGGTTTCCTCATAGGACGTTAATAGTTTATCAAGATAGAGAAAAGTGATAGAGCTCTTAGTGTTTATTTACAGGATAATTACTATTTTCAGGGAATTTTACCTTGTGAAAATGGCTTACAGTAGCCAGAAATATTCACAAGCTGTTCCAAATGAAATTATTTAAAAGACTCAAAAGGTCTTAATGCAAAGTTTCTGAATAGAAAATTTGGGGGTGCATAGCATAAAATGCAAAATGATGCACAAATAAATTTGAGAATTCAATGCTTAGAATACAATATTCAAAGCACAGAAAATCGCTTTAGCAACCACAGTATTGCATTTGCGTGCATAGTGTTCTTATCAGAGAGCAAACGGAAAAGGGTCGATGTCGGTATGAGCATACACTTTATGAGTCAAATGCACATACCAAGAACTGTGGGTTCGTGTGTTGTGTGCATTTCTGTTCAATCGTCCAGAACGATCAAGATTGCTGATCGAGCGAAAACTCCGTAGTGTTCTGGTGGGTGTGTGTGTGTGTGTGTGTGCATGTGTGTGTGTGAGGTGTGTGAGTGTGCATGCATGCGGGGTTGTTAGACGTGTGTGGCTTTATATCTATCTATCTATCTATCTATCTATCTATCTATCTATCTATCTATCTATCTATCTATCTATCTATCTATCTATCTATCTATCTATCTGTCTGTCTGTCTGTCTGTCTGTCTGTCTGTCTGTCTATCTATCTATCTATCTATCTATATATATATCTATCTATCTATCTATCTATCTATCTATCTACTTGGTGCCTATTGTTTTTGCTATTATTTAGTACGGTTCAGATTTTTAAAAAAATCTGCAATGTTTAGGGTAATAAAATAAAGGGGAAGGTACTTCTGTGGTGGTTGTATATAGTATCAGAGAAAGTAGATCCATTGAAGGGAGCTGTAATAGATCCCAAGTGAATGTTGTGGAGGCACATGGCATAGTGGTTAGAGGAGCGGACTCGCGGTCGAGAGATCATGGGTTCGAATCTCAGACCGGGCGATGTGTCTGTTTATGAGCGAAACACCTAAGCTCCACGCAGCTTTGGCAGAAGGTAATGGTGAACGTCCGCTGACTCTTTCGCTACAACTTTCTCTCACTCTTTCCTCCTGCATCTTGCAGTTCACCTGCGACGGACCGGTGTCCCGTCCAGGTGGGGAACCTATAGCCAATGAAACCGGGAAACCGGCCTTTATGAGCCCGGCATGGCTAGAGAAGGAACACACAAACAAGTGAATGTTAGATCGGATGAGAATCGAACATGGTACTCTCTGCATTGGGGATATAAAACTTTTTGAAGTAGTTATGCAAGAATGCGATAACGTTGAAGGTCAGAAGAAATGCTTTGGAGAATAATGTATAGAAGAAAACAAATTCAAGAGCTGCAACACTGAAATTATACACGAG
>NW_021827474.1:5000-10291 GCF_006345805.1 Octopus sinensis | reverse complement strand
CTCGGCGAAAGACACCGATAGAATAAGTACTAGGCTTATAAAGAATAAGTCTGGGGTCGATTTGCTCGGCTAAAGTTGCTACTCCAGCATGGCCATAGTCAAATGACTGAAACAAGTAAAAGAATTAAAAAAGTATCTTATAGAAGTATAAACAATTTATTACCCATAAATTAAAACAGCAAAATTTTGTGCTGACCCCCCCCAGGACCATATAAACCCTGGTTAAAAACCACTAATTTAGAGGCTCCTTTGTCGTATATTTGGATAATTTCTTGTTTAACTGTAGGTCAGGCTATCCCATCTGTGATCTCCCTATAGTTTAAGTGATACTTAGAATTACATTATTTAATATATCCGTCTTTGTTTCAATTTGTCATGGTGTGATTAGAGAGAAATTTAACTGCTACAATTAGCAGTTCAGGTCAAACACTTTTTTAGAGATGCCTTCACGAACACATAGATCCGACTCTTGCCATCGTTTTATTTGTTAAATAATTATCGATTTATCTGTCATAATGTTTCATATTTTTGTTAACCTAAATATATACTCATTATATTCAAACCTAATCCTCATGGTATATATTTCACCTAATCCCTAACCGTCTTGCTAGCTTTAACTTTCTTCATTAATCTCTTTAGAAGATGAAATCTAATACTCTTTCAATCGCATGCTGTGTAAAGTCTGAAATCTTAATCTCTCCTCACTCTATTTCTCCTGTATTTTTTCAAAGCATTTTTTTCCTAAGCTACAGTTGTTTTAATTTTCATCTTCTGTCTTTTATAGTCTTGCTTCTTTTCCTTTCTAAAATCACTGTCTTTTTACTTATCCAATGACTAACTTCGCCTACTTGATATCTCTATGTTCAATTACATCTCTTTAGGATCGTAACACAAGGCGCCATTTTTTCCCCCCAATACACTGACTTACACAAATACATACACACCCAACACTCATACACACGTATATAAATGTATACATGTTAATGTACACAGACATACACACAAACATATACGCATGCGTATATGTGTATACGTATGTATGTGTGTGTGTATATATATATATATACGAACTATCCACCGGCCAACGAGTGAGAGGAGCTCCGAGGAAGCGCTACAAAGACTGCCTCAAGAAGTCTCTAACAGCATGTCATATTAACCACCAATGCTGGTCAGACCCGGCTGTGGACCGTGATGTCTGGCGTCACACGATCTTCAACGCAGTCAGCAAGTTTGAGGAACAAAGAAGAGACGCGCTTAAAGACAAGGGACGCAAGAGGAAGGCGCAAGCGGCCTCTGACACCTCACCGGATATTACCTTCGTCTGTGGATACTACTCACAGACCTGCCTTTCCCATATCGGACTTGTCAGTCATGAGCGTGCATGCGCGCGAAGTGGACAGCCTTCCTGATCTCCGTTCGCGAAGCCGAGCCATGGTGATGATGATGATGATGATATATATACATATTATATATATATATATATATATATATATATATATATATATTATATATATATATATATATATATATAATATACACATATATATATATATACACACACCCATATATATATATATATATATATATATATATATATATATGATATATATATATATATATAATATATGTATGTGTTGTGTGGTGTAGCAATTGTCTTTGAAGACTCATATTGGTCGTTGAATGCTCGAAATGAGGAGTAGATAGACAGCCGACAACTGATGAAGGGTCCTCTCTCTGTGTTTGCTTGTCCTGTTTTCCATCTTTTTCTCGTTGTTTATGTATTCAACTCGTTTGTTTCGGTATTCGTGTCGTTTGAAGTTTTGGTAATGTCCTGTACCCATATTCTATAATATTATATGTATATATATATATATATATTATATATATATATGATATATATATCTATATATATATATATATATATTATATATCACTGTGATCACCGTGACAGACCAGGCTATCATATGTTGCTACACATCGCTGGTCACAATACGCTTCGCATTGTTTTAGCCTCCAAATGACGCCACCCCGCTGGCTAGCTAAGCGACCAGGCCATATATATATATATATATATGTATGAATGTATATATATATATATGTATGTATATATATATATATGTATATATATATATGTGTATATATATATATATATATAATATATATATATATATATTATATATATATATATATATATTATATATATATATCTATATATATATGATTTAAAAAAACAAGATATACATTTTCATGTCGTATTATTTGTTTCATTTGCTGATATCATGTCACCATAGTACTTTTTAATATCTGGTGTCCTAGCACTACTATCACAGAACAGTGCACTCTGTGTGTGGTGTGTGTGTGTGTGTGTGCGCACGTCTGTGTGTGTATTCCGCAATGCCTTGATGGGATGCTGGTACGTCGCCAAATTTATTCTTTTTTTCCCATCTTAGAGAACTGGAACAGCGTGAAATAGAGCGTTTTCTTCAAAACCACAGCGCGTTACCCGGTCCAGGAAGCGAAACCTTACACGAAACCTTACACGACCATGCGTGTAACATCCTAACCACTAAGAAACGAGCCTCCACACATACAAACACACACACACAAACACAAACACACACGCGCGCACACAAACACACACACACACACATACACACACGCACATACGAACATACGCATAGGCACGCACAGCAGCTGTTCAGGTTTGAAACATCTGGCCCCAAAGAGAAGGGCTGGTTTGGGTTCTGCGATATCCTCAGTGAAAGTAGATATCCTCAGTGATAGTAAAGCCCAACATTTGGAGCGCCTGTGAGAGCTCTGAGGGTCACTCATGTTCAAAGCGGCTCTCACGTGGCAGAGTTTTCTTCATATGAGTAATGCTTGAATTGCTCTTAAAAGAGACAAATTTAAATGACTCCACTAAAGGATGCTCTGAAAGTCTTCCTTTGCAGAAGCAATGTGAGGCTGGTATGTCACGTCAGCTGCATAAGAAATGGCGTTGCTGGACGTGGTAGGAAATAAGTTACTGACATATAGAAGGAAAAAAGTGGGAAGGAATGCCGGACCCAGGAGAACACTAGAAATGATTGATACTGGGACACAAAGAGATCAGTCAACACATGCTGTTGTTGATAAACATGGATTACGTAATCCTTGCTATAATAATATTCGATACTTCTACCAGAAGTTTTAAATATATCCGGGTCTATGAAGTATATTACAAGTTGTGTTGGAGTGCACCCAGTGAATTATACTTTCTACTTACAAATTAATGTTTTCAATTTTATTTTAGTTACTTATGTGTGTTGCATCACATTTTGATCAATCTCAAATGAGCGAGCCTAGTGACAATCCAACTTTGACTATCCCAGGAATTAGAACCGTGTTTCATGGTCTGCTACCACAACAGCTCCTTTATAGGATCCGGTTAGCTCAAGACATCATCAGGAGGAACCACGTCCGGTTTCGGCCCATACTCCTCTACCATTTTGACGTGGCGGCCACCCACCTTTCAAAGGTGTTTTCAGCTCCGATGTTAGGTGCATGTCTTCTTTCTTCTGTTCCCTGGCCTCTTCGATGTGTCGTCAGCGAGTGTCAGCCGGTGACTGACTGACTTGTCAAATTTTTCCCTCTAAATACCTGCCGCTAGGCTCCAGCAGGCAGCCCCGGCAAGTTGTCACGTGACACTGTCTCACCTTCACAGACTAGTGAAGGCGCGTAGTTTTAGCCCGCGCATTCTCTAAACGAGACAGTCATCTGTCAGTCAGCGAAGCTGATTCAGTGTCAGCTTGTCTAACCTAGTGATGTTATTTCCCGCGGGCGTGTTATGACTTTCAAGCCATTTTTGGTCTTCCCGCTTCAGCCATATATAGAAGCTGGCCTATTTTTCAGACATATTGTACCGCGTACTACATTTTCCGATATATGCATGTTTTAAAAGAAGGTAAGATGTAATTTCAGGAACACCCGGTTACTATTTCCAGCAGGTGCAGCAACCAATTTGATGCTTCCTCTATGCCTACTTTTCAATATTATATTTTGCTTCTATTGGGTTCATATCATGTTTGTTTAATCACCTATATACGCCTCTTCTGTCAATTTTGGGCGGACACCAATATAACTTGATATAAGTATCCGATATCATCATCATCATCATCAACAGCAACAACACTACCACCATCACATAGTAACACCAGCACCAACACCAACACCACTAGAAGAGATAGAGAAGTAGGAGTAACAATAACAGTAGTATTAGTAACAGAAGTGAGATAAAGAGTCCTTCATTTTGGAAGCAATGAATTTGACCTGATTCAAATTATATACCACAAAGCAAATATATTTACACACTCACACTCATTCACACTCACTCACACACTCACACATACACACAAACACACGCACACACATATTTTCGCACACATTTAATTAATTTTCAGTTGGTAGATACGGATTTGATATTGGGGTTAGCGACGAATATAGAAATGAGACGTCGTAGAGCAAACACGGGCTGCTTTCGGCAAGTCACAGGCAGGTAATACCATAGGAAGCCGCATTGTGTATGTGCTGTTTCGAGGAAGCTCATACGTTGGCCAATGGTGAATTTCACATTATGATGGGCAGAAGAATCTGAGAGGTCAATGTCTGGGATCATCAAATTTTGAAGTGCATTACTACTATAATTGATGGCATATAAGACCCTCCGCTTTTAATCAAAACAAAACATGTCTTCAAAACCCCACCCAGGGTCCTCTATGCGAAGTTGCTTTAATATTACATGCTTTGAAAAGGCGGCGAGCTGGCAGAAACGTTAGCACACCGGGCGAAATGCTTAGCGGTATTTCGTCTGCCGTTACGTTCTTAGTTCAAATTCCGCCGAGGTCGACTTTTCCTTTTATCCTTTCGGGGTCGATAAATTAAGTACCAGTTACGCACTGGGGTCGATATAATCGACTTAATCCATTTGTCTGTCCTTGTTTGTCCCCTCTCTGTGTTTAGCTCCTTGTAGGCAATAAAGAAATAAGAACCGCTAGCACGCCAGGCGAAATGCTTGGCAGTATTTCGTCAATATGTACAGAAATTAGAGCAAAATGAGCAGCAGACATCTCAAGTACGAGAATAATTCTTTCTGATTTGGGCGCAATACCTGCAATTTTGAAGAGAAAAGCAGGTCATTACTTAACTGGCATTATAGTATTGACCCCAAATTGATGAAAGGAAAAGCCAACATTGGCAAGACTTAAATTCAGAAGATAAAGAACCGGAAGAAATGCCGCTAAGCCTATTTTGCG
>NW_021827474.1:0-2500 GCF_006345805.1 Octopus sinensis | reverse complement strand
TTCACAGCATTCAACGACTTGTTCAGGAGTATAAACGATTATGGGGTTGATTGCATACAACCTTTAACATTCGATACGTATACCTGTTTACTTTACACATCGCATCACAAATCTAAAAGCAAATCTACAAACTCCTAACAAAAAAGGTTACAGCAAACTCTGATATTATGCACCAAAAATGTAAAATGCTTCGTGTGTGTGTGTGTGTGATATGCTTAAGTGTATGTGGGTCTATTTCTAGTGTTAAATAAAGGCTTCGCCACAAGACACCTAGAACATTACCATACATAGATACATACATACATACATACATACATACATACATACATACATACATACATACATGCATACATGCATACATACATACATACATACATACAGAATATGTATATTCATATGTATACGCATACATATATATCTACATAAACATATATGTACTCATGTATAAACTTAAATATAAATACTTATATATCCTTACATATATGTATGTATATACATATATATACATATGTATATGTATACACACACACATATATGTATGTATGTATGTATGTATGTATGTATGTATGTATGTATGTATGTATGTATGTATGCATGTATGTATGTATACACATATGAAGTTATATATAAATATTGATAGAGAAGTAAAGAGAGGGGAAATAAATAAATAAAGACATATATATCCATGTGTTTCTACGTCTACGTATATATATGTATATATACATGTATATACACACACACTAACACACACATATACATATATATGTATATGTGTGATACATGCATATGTATATACATATATATACCTACTATATATATATATATATATATATATATATATATATATTACATATACATCTATATAAACATACATACATACATACACACACGCACGTACACAAAACGAACGCACGCACATATGCACGCACACACACACACACACACACCACACACACCACACACCACACACACATACAACACTCATTACACCATTCGTGAAGAATACCTCACTCCACATGTTTTGCAATAAAAGCAAGAAGTATCTATAGCTTAACCTTTTTTCTGTTTTTCTAATAAATTTTAGCCCCTTCTTCTTCCAATTTTTTTCTTCTCCTTTTTCTGTTAGCTGAGATTGTTAGTAAAGCGAACAACCACACGGAGCTGTTGCTACCAATCAGAATACTACGCTGTACACAATGTCGACCGTAGAGAATGAACAAACCGGAAGTGCAATTGAATACGTTGTCCACTACGTCTTGGTTAGAAATGAAATCAGGCGATTTCGCTTTTGTTAATTGAAATGACGTCAGCAGAGAATAAGAAAGAAAAGTCGGTTAATAAGTTTCCAACGAAAATACATATTAGCGTGTGTACAAACACAACCAGCACAAGTGTGCTCACTTAATGGAGTATTTTCTTGCTTTTTAGATGTAATTTAGTTGCTTGTAAATTGATGTTAATGCATTTTTTTTTAAAAAAGAACTTTATACAGAAAAGCATAGAGTTACACACTTATACATACTTAAATCCCGATATATAGCGTTGCTATTATGCAAAAGTGTCGTAAGTCCAAAACGCTGTTTTTTTAGTAAACGAAAACATAATTTCACCATCCCATAGTAAAACTGTTGTACTAAACTTTACCAATTTTTGATATCTTGGCATCTGAAGCAGGTGGGGATACGATAGTTGACCAAAAGTTTGACCGGCTATTGCAAGCCAAAATAAATATTGAAGAAAAGGCATTTGGCTAAATTTGGACATACGACAGTTTAACATAATAGCAACGATATATACGAGGTTTGATCAACAAGTATCCGAACTGCTGCCATAGCAATGAAGCTAAAAAATTCAAAGTGAAGTCGCTTGGTACAGATTGGCCTTGTACTTTCGCTGTGCATACGCACTAAGTTTTAACGTTCTAGCTCACTTTCGCAATTTACAGCAATGCTTGAAAGGAACGTGTGTAGCGTGTGATCGTCGCATTGACCATGACAGGAAAAGTTGTCATGGTGATACCTGCTCATTGGCCGACGCAATGTTGCAGAAAGTGTAAGGAAAGGAGTGTATGAGCCGCACACAAGTGTACGAGTGGTTCAGACGTTTCCAAGATGGCCGAAAAATCTCGATATTGACGAACATTCTGGGAGATCCGCAACCAGCAGAAGTGAGAAAAACATCACAAATATGTGTGTAGCTGTGAGGGGAAATCGTCGAATCACCATCCATGAGTTATCAGAGGATGTGCAGATTAGTTGCGGTTCAGCTCAGTCCATTATCACTGTCGCGAATTGACATAACAGCTTTCATCGCTCCTACTTCTAACTCTACTAGAACATGGAGGATGTGACACCTGTGTGAGGAAACTGAACTGCACCAGTACTGGGCTGGTTCTCACGTTTAACTGTATAGACTGACACCTCATGAAATGAAGTGTCGTACCCAAGTACACAACACACCGGTCAGTCAGAGATTCGAACCAACGACCTGACAATCATGA
>NW_021827473.1:0-10055 GCF_006345805.1 Octopus sinensis | reverse complement strand
TGTCATATATATATATATATATATATATATATAATATATATATATATATATATATATATTATATATATACACACCCAACACAGATCCACAGTTACATGTATCTATACGCGCATATACATATATACATGTAATATATCTATATGTATACAAACATGTGTATATTACATACTACACACACATATATAATATATATATATATATATATATATATAGAGAGAGAGAGAGAGAAGAGTGAGAGAGAGAGAGAGAGAAAGGAAGATAGAGAGAGACATATATTTATAAATACACACATACACACATACGTATATATAGTGCAACAATAGTAAAATATATATTAATAATATGATTTAAATACTTCAAACATCATGTGTAAAACTCAGAACACTGGAGAGGCCAAATCTATGTTTATTGAACCAAAGTTGCATACTGCACTCGGTCTAAATTGACAAGGATTCAGCTGTATAGAAATGGGCATGTATCGAGATGATGGGTTAATAACGTCGGCTTTGATTCCGTAACACAGGATATATTTGTCGTTCATTATTCATGAAATAGATAGACGAATCATTCTGCATCATACCTGAGCACATTATCTTAAAGGGGAACAATCCTTCTATCTGTTCTCAAACCCAGCTCAGGGACCACGGCATATCGTACAAACATTCTGGCTTTTACACTTTCCTCTTAGTGTAGTGAAAATTTGGTTCATCCGAATGTTTTCAGTTCTTATCTATCTAATCTAAATAATATATATATATTATAGATATATATATATATATATATATATATTATATATATATATATATATACATATATTATATACATATATATTATATATATATAATATAATATATATATTATACATATATATATTATATATATATATATATATATATATATATATTATATATATATATATCCATACTATATATATATATATACATACGCTTGTTTGCATTAATATATTAATATATCTTTTCTTTACGAAGTCTCTGGTTTTCATAAAGTGAGTATCTGATTTCTGTTGTGACTAAGCCCAGCAAATTTATTAGCGTTCATATATATGAGGGGTATGAGCGTATGCGGGAGATGATGTTATTGTATATGCACACATATATATATATATTATACATGATTATACATCTAGATTTTTGTATATATATATATATATACATGAATCACATAAATTCATACATATGAGATGTATTGTTTATTTCGCATATACATTATACACATATACACACACGCAGCCAGATTTGCATGCATATATATATACATAGTCACACACACACACACACACACACACATATATATATATATATATATATATATATATATAGAGAGAGAGAGAGAGAGAGAGAGAGGAGGAGGAGAGAGAGAGTTATCCCTTGGTTATGTGTTGCGTTTTATTTCCATACAGTAAATATTTAGATAGTGTCATATATATACATATGTGTGTATGTGTGTGTGTACAAACAAACATACATATATGTATATATGGCGTCTATCTATCCCTCGGTCATACGCGTGTTTTATTTTCATCTCCATATTTTCATCTCCATACGAAACACTTGACGTGTGTTCAAACCATAATTTCCTTTATCAACTTTATTGCCCTTCACATATTTCCTTCGCTGACATCCTTTTTTGTTATCTACGCCCAGTTTATTTTGCGTCTACAGAGTTGTTTTTTTTTTTACATTACAGGTTTTATAACTTCCTTGCATCCGTCATATGACAACAGCGGTTTCACCAATGTCCTAAGTTCCAAGCTGTGTCGGATTTAGAGGGAAAAAAGAAACTGTAAACTGGATCACTGTAAGAAAATAATCCGCTCCCGAATATATCTTAAAGGTGGGTATGGATTTAGTTTCTTTTAATCCTGGTTTTATAAGAAGAGAAATGGGTTTTACGCTTTGATTTTTTATCCTGGGAAGCAAAATGGCAGAAATGTAATTTGTACAAGTTATAATCGCTGGACTTTTGGACAGAGGACGCCATCTTAATCCCTATTACAAATGCTTGATATGGAGAACGAGTAGAAGAAACCGGGAAATAAAGGAAAGAGAAAAAATGAGTGAAAAACAATAAGCAGAAGAAGATGGCAACCGAAAGAAGATATTGAAAGACATTTTGTCTTTCACTTATTGATGTTTGTAGCTCTTTCTCCTCCGTGGAAATCTTTCCTGTATCCTGTATGCCAAAAGTCAAGGAGACCTCACTCATCATGTGGTTCAGTATGTAGGCTTGAGCCGCTGTTGTTGTTTGTAAATGGAGAGATGAAGGACGGTATAGCTTCTTCGGCCCACACACCACTTCGGTTTTCGAGAAAAGTAAGCAAAAAGTAGAGCCCCA
This sequence comes from Octopus sinensis, assembly GCF_006345805.1. Classification (NCBI taxonomy): domain Eukaryota; kingdom Metazoa; phylum Mollusca; class Cephalopoda; order Octopoda; family Octopodidae; genus Octopus; species Octopus sinensis. Next base: position 7,700 of record NW_021827473.1, on the reverse strand, counting down.
CGGTGAACGAACTAGTGTATAGCATATACATATGTGCGTGTGTATCTACATATGTATGTGTTTGTGCGAGTGTGTGTGCGTGTGTATGTGTGTGTGATTATGTTTGAGGGATGAAAGTGCATGGCTTAGTGGTTAGGCTGTTGCACACACGATTGATAGATCGTGGGTTCGAGTCCCTTATTGGGCGGCACAATGTATTCTTGAGCAAAACACTTCATTTCATGTTGCAACCATGCTAGGGTGCCACTTTGAAGAGGTTTAGTTGAACAAATCCACCCAAGGACTAGTACTCATTTTAACCTAGCACCCATTTTATCGGTCTTTTTGTCGATCCGCAAAGTTACGAAGGCATAAACACACCAGCACCAGTTGTCAAGCGGTGGTAGCGGACAAACACACACATTGAGACACACACGCATAGATACACATACACACATATACACGATGGGCTTCTTTCAGTTTCCATTTACCAAATCCACTCACAACGTTTTGGTTGGCTCGTCGGCTTGAGGCTATAGTAGAAGACACTTGTCCAAGGTGCCACGCAGTAATACTGAACCCGGAAACATATGGTTGGGAAGCAAATTTGTTAGATAGATAGATACATACATACATACATACATACATACATACATACATACATACATACATACATACATACATGCTTACTTAAGAATTGGGATTCAAAAACCACACATAGCTTATGGTAAGCTCTCTGCTCTCGAGAAAGATAGTGGTTAAGGTTAGGAAGTTGATCCCGTAACAAATATGGAGCTATAAATATTGCGTTGAAAATCTCTTTTGGATAGAAAAAAGTCGAAAGCTACCCGTGGTTCTCGAACTCAAATCTCCTGTACGTATAACAGGCGTTCCACCACAATTGTACCGAAGCAGTCATGAATTTTTCCATTCGTTTCAGAAAATTTATCTTTACCAGCGAGAATGATATATCGCTAACGTCATAAACATTTATAAACTTTCGAGAGAACGTGAAAGATTTTTTGGGGGTGGGTTATGGTGTTATTTGGAGTAAATTATGAAACAGCTGTAACCGCTACGAAATACTAAAATTCTTTCCCTTTCACATTGTCAGGTCTTTTGCTTATTACATATTCCACCGTAGAAGCATTACTGTTGATATGTCCTGGAATTTCAGTTGCATTGTCCTGTCAGATTACGTCTTAATTTCAGTACGTTGTGACCTCATGGGCGGTTCGTCGGTGAACAATCTTTACTCTTCCTAATAGAACAGATTTCTGTAATAATGCGATTCTGCTGTTCTCATAGTTACACTGATCTCATTAAAGAAACTACCAAGATTCTTGGTAACGATACCTAGCGAACACTCCACAGTCGCCACCTTTCCGTAACTAAATCTCGATATTTTCCTTTTCTTTTTCATGTTTTTTTATTGCTATTATTCAATAACATTATTTTTATTGCGTCCTTTCATTGCACTGACAATAGCAGCTCCACGTACCTTTGTTTGAGTTGTTGTTTCCATTGTATTGAAAGTGCTTTACGTAGGATGCATGCGGTGCCCAGCAGTGCCATATTCTCTATGCTATAATAATATATATATATATATAGTATATATATATATATATATATATATATATATATATATCATAACATATCATATCAATCAAAATATTAATAATAAAGATTATTACGAAGTTGCATAGCATTACCTTTATTTCTTTTATTAATAAAATAATAATAATAATAATAATAATAATAATAATAATAATAATAATAATAATAATAATAATAAGGAAGGGGAGGAGGAGGAGGAGGAGGAGGAGGAAGAGGATTTCTTTCATTGGCCACGAGGCCACAGGACATGGTGGACAATATCGAAAATATTAATAATGATTTCATTTATTTGCTTACAGGTGTGGGGGTTTACGTATAAGAATGAAATGATTAAAAAAAGAGAGAGAGAGAGAGTATACGATATGCATTGAAAAATAAGGGACATATGCATAGCATACAAAGGTTTTCAAAAAAGGGGTGGGTGGGGTGGTTAATAGAGATGTGGCCCACCTGATACAGGAGGACCTCTAAGGATAATAGAGGAACCCCACTGTGTGAAATTTCCCTAAACTCTAATTCCTTCTCTCCGACTCACAGGTCTACACTCAGAGAGGTACCATCCACTCTTGTCATTTTCGTAACTTCCACTCACCCTTCAATAAACTCACTCGAGGACAGCACTTCACTCTCCACTCTCCATTTCCTTTTCGAGTTAAAGTTGAAGAAGTTAATGAGAGCTCTACCAAAAGAGGAATGTGTCTGTCCTCATGCCTTTCAGCCTTGTCCACCAAACAACCTCTTTCGCCACAGCCACCAGGCAAAGGAAACCTGCTTTGCCAGCCCGTTTGAAGGAGGGTAGCGGCGCGACCACCACTACAGAGTCGACCAACAGACAGATCCGTTCCACACATGGTAGCACCTGTTCGGCATAACCCCACAAGTCAGCAATGCCCGGACACCGAACAAAGGCGTGCAGAACGATTTCATCACTCTGCGTGCACCTCGGACAAGCCCGTCTAACAGCACGTCCAGTTTATCTCGAACCGGTAGCACCCCCACGGTAGAACTGTCAGGCCAAGGACATCTGGAAATTATCCATGATATTTTCTGACAGGAAAGTCCTCCGGAACAGACGCCAGTTCGTTCTCGTTGGCGCCCATAGCCTCCTCGAGAACGTCGTCGCACTTCTCCGCCACTAATACCCTATAAAATTCCAAAGCAGGAAATCCATCGATCCCATTGCCTGAGTGGTAGAGGGTAGAGGGTTGATAGATAGATAGATAGATAGTAGATAGATAGATAGATAGATAGATAATAATAATAATAATAATAATAATAATAATAATAATAATAATAATAATAATAATAATAATAATAATAATGATGATGATGATGATAATAATAATAATAATAATAATAATAATAATAATAATAATAATAATAATAATAATAATAATAATAATATGACAGAGTTGGCCAATATCTCCACTGGCTAATAAGTCGGCATTACAATATCAAAACTGCCGACAAGTGGTATAATCACCACCCTGAGGCTGTAACTGAAGGAGAAAATGTAGCCATTCTGTGGGACTTTCCAGTACATACAGACCGAACCATCAAGGCCAATAAACCAGATATTGTTGTGAAAGACCAAAACAATAAGGTTTGCTTATTGATCGACATGAGCATCCCCTGTGATCATAATATCTCAGCGAAAGAGTTTGACAAGCTCAGAAAATATAAAGACCTACTCATTGAAATTGAGAAAATGTGGCATCTCAAGGCGGTTAATACCAGTGATCGTAGGAGCACTAGGAATGATCAAGAAGGGAACCGAAAATTATATGAGAATGATCCCTGGCTTACCATCCCTGCAAGAAGTGCAAAAGATTGTCTTAACTGGTACATCACACGTATTGAGAAGAGCATTGTCGATGTGAGAACTGTTGCTGCTCATGTATTTTAATTTAACTTAAAAAAAAATAAAAAATAAAAAATGAACAACTACTGAGTTTGGTTTAATGGCCTACCAATGTATATATGAGTTTCTTTGCCCTAGGAGTCGGGAAGACATCGGCAAGAAATGGAAGCAAATTTGAAAGAAGAAAAAAAAGTAATAATAATAATAATAATAATAATAATAATAATAATAATAATAATAATTTTTTTTGACATTCACTAGTACAACACTAAATACAAAACCAAATATATGGCACACTAGGCATAACAACATCACGAACTTCCAACCTGTTGTCTCTTGAGGTCTCTGGGTGAGATTTGGAGCCAACTTGTACAAATATAAAGCAAAAGTCAAACATATAATAATAATATAATAATAATAATAATAATAATAATAATAATAATAATAAAATAATAATAATAATAAAATAATAATAATAATAAAATAATAATAATGATAATAATAATAATAATAATAATAATAACAATAATAATAATAATTATTATTATTATTATTATTATTATTATGACGACGATGAGATGATGATGATGATGATGACGACGACGATGATGATGAGTATAATAATAAAAATAATAATAATTATTATTATATTACTACTACTACCACTACTACTACTACTACTACTACTGCTACTGCTACTGCTACTACTACTACTACTACTACTACTACTACTAATACTACTACTACTACTACTACAGTTTCGCTTTGGTAGACGGGTAGTAAGCAGAAATATAACTAAAAGAATCAGTGTAATCTTATAAATACTTTACAGTTATATTATATACAACACTGTTTGACTGTCTGTCCATTATTGGACAACGACGACGACGACAACAACAACAACAACAACGACGACGACGATACGACAGAGTTTTACTATCTGTAGAAGTAGCTGTTACCATTCCAGCTGATTTGCTTAACAAGATGGCGATGATGATTAATTGAGGCAACAAACTACGCTGAAGATTCAACAGAACAGCGACAAAGACAATATCATTGTTGCCAACCAGTGTGGTTGCTGTTGTTGTTGTCGTCGTCATCATCATCATCATCATCATCATTATTATTATATTATTATTATTATTATTATTATTATTATTATTTTTATTATTACAGGTGGTGCGAAGAAGCGAAGAAAGGAGATAAATTCCTGTTCACGGCGAAGACGGGAGTCCGGATGCCCCCCTGTGCAAGGACAATCCGGATAAAGACAGGTGTTGCAAAAAATGACCGGTAGAGCGGAAATGACTTGAGACCGGAGTGTCGTTGCCGAATCATCTATTTTTCTACTAACCTATCCATCAGTCTGTCTGTCTGTCTGTCTGTCTGTCTATGTATCTATGTATCTATTTACCTATCTGTCTGCCTGTCTGTCTAAACATCTACCCTTCTATCTATCTGTCTGCCTGTCTTTATATCTACTTATGTGTGTGTGTGTGCGCGCGTGCGCGTGTGTGTAGTATTCTGTTATATTGAAAACACGACTGTGTTTTTCTCCATCATTTTTTATCATGTTTATTTCATATTCATTTCTAGCAGTTTGTGTGTCAAGGTAAATTTCCTAAATCCATCATCGACATTTCTAAAATTCCCTAGGGGAATCTTCAGAATGAAAAAGATGTTGGCACATATTACTGTCGCATTTACTGTTTGAGAAGCAATGACGCGAGAGGCATTATGGGTAGTGTTGCCGGAAGTTGAATGCTTGACATTTAGGCTTGCATATTATCACTGAGGTGTTTCTTTTTACGTTCGTTTAAAATCCTGAGTTCAAAACCGTCTAGATCTAGAACAGAGAACGGCAGGGGGACATAATTTTTAACCACCAGCTGTTTAATTAACCTAACACATCACTGTAACCGTTTCTTCCACTGACTCCATATTTCCGCGTAGAAATAAAAATGATTTACTTGATTCTCTCATTCAACAGATGGTCTAAATTTCATACCATTCTTTTATTTTTCAGTTATTCATGCGTTCATTCTCTTATTCTTGGTTTATAGCTCTACCTGTTAATTTCATTCCCTCGTGATATCGTCTTTTATTTCTCCTGTCTTTTCTTCCTTCTGTTCCATTGTTCGTTAATATTTCTTTGTTTATTTGCAACAAAGTGTCTTTCAGTGTTGCTCCATTGTCTGAATGTGCGGTGCAGGGCCATCACTTATAAAGACATTGAGGGCCGTTCATCGCTTTATTACATTCAGCAGCGAAGAAGAGAAAATTCAATTGAATTTTAAGTGAGCTTGCCCCAAGTTCATCTCCAGTCCATCTTCATCTTCATTAATCTCAACATTTTCACAATTACTCTCTTCTGTATCATTATCATTATTATTATTATCATTCAGTAGTTTTATTTTTATATCGTGCTTTCACTTCACTACCGAGCGCAGCTCTGTGTGCCTTAGGTATGTGCTGTGATTTGTTGTGATGCTCTGATGGTTATTGTATGGAAAGTGTTCTGCGTAGGATGTGTGCAATGCCCAGTAGTGCAATTTTCTGTATGTTATATGTGTTTGTAAGTCCTGGTGTTTTTGTTATGTATTTGTCTGAATATTTTTTTATTATGCGCATGACCTTGCAGGTGGGGCCCAGTTAGAATTTTCTTCAGATCGAGTAACTCATCCCGCTCAAAAGGTCCCTGAATAAGGATTGTTTAAGGATGTTGAACGAAACACCCATGTTTCCGAAGGTGAATTATCCAAACCTCTAAGAATCCCTCTCAACACATGGCTATGATGCTCCTCCACAACTTCTACTCATGACCAGAGATGCACATATCGTCAGCCACTAAGGGACATGGTCAACTGGTTAAGGTCAAACAACTGACAAGCAAATCTGTGGTATTGAGCAGAATATATGCTGTAGCCCATCTTTTATACAAAAAAAACAACGTTATTGTTGTTGTTGTTGCTGTTGTTGTTGTTGTTGTTATTATTATTATTATTATTATTATTATTATTATTCAGTAGTTTTATTTTTATAGCGTGCTTTCACTTCACTACCGAGCACAGCTCTGTGTGCCTTGGGTATGTGCTGTGATTTGTTGTGATGCTCTGATGGTTATTGTATGGAAAGTGTTCTGCGTAGGATGTGTGCAGTGCCTAGTAGTGCAATTTTCTGTATGTTATATGTGTTGTAAGTCCTGGTGTTTTTGTTATGTATTTGTCTGAAATTTTTTTATCATGCCTAATGCACCTACTATGATAGGAATTGTTTCTGTTTTTAGATTCTACATTCCTTACCTCTATTTCCAGGTCTTTGTATTTTGAGAGTTTCTCCATTTCTTTTAGAGACACGTTGTCATCTGCCGGTATTGATACATCAATTAGAAAGCATTTTTTTTCTTCATGATCTCTGACAACTATATCTGGTCTGTTGGCCTTAATTTCTCTATCTGTGTGTATCGGCATATCCCAGAGTATGGTTGCTTTCTCGTTTTCTGTGGCCTTTTCTGGTGTGTGCCTATACCATCTTTTTTCTGTTGTTATTCCATAATGTTGGCATAGCTTCCATTATTATTATTATTATTATTATTATTATTATTATTATTATTATTATTATTATTATTATTATTATTATTATATATTCGCCTTTACATTCTGAATTCAAATTCCACCGAGCCTGATTTTGCCTTCCATCCTTTCGGGATTGATAAATTAAGTACCAGTTGAACACAGGGATCTATGTAATCGATTTACCCTATCCCCTGAAATTGGTGGCCTTGTGCCAAAATTTGAAACCATCATTATTAATAATAATAATACGGTGAGCTGAAAGACTCGTTAGTATGTCGGCCAACATTCTTAGCAGCATCTCTCATGGCTCCTTATGTTCTGTGCCAAGATCAGATTTGTCTTTCATCCTTTCGGGATTGACAAAACAATGTATCAGTCAAATACTAAGCTTGATCTAATCGATCAATCCCACTTGAAGACGAGTACTTTGAAAGGGACGACGCCGATGAATATCCAAACAGCACGCTAACTTGCTACATTTTGGCTACCAAAAAAACCCACATTCAAAATTCAGTTGATACAAAGATAAAGATATAAAGGCAAACATCGCATATCGCATGAATAATTATAAACAGGGTACCAGCATACAAAAGCATGTAACATCTAACATGTAGAGAAACACCACATAAGTCACTTTCATTCAATGCTAAAAAAAAAAAGATACGAAC
>NW_021827472.1:7500-10269 GCF_006345805.1 Octopus sinensis | reverse complement strand
AGGTGCACAGCTGCATCCAACATATTGTGAGCAGAGGACTGAACTCCTACCACAAAAGGAAGATTTTATACAGAAAAATTGCAACTCTGTTTATAACTGCCAAACTCCACCCAGATACGGTACATTAACATATTCAAAACCTTGTTTCAATTGTCAACTACGTTGTGACCTGTGACCATCAATCACCCACACTGTTTTTACACCTAAAAACGAATACTAGATGACAATGGCATTTAAGAAATATATCATTAACATTTATTATTTTTGGATAAAATAAAGATTTTATACAGAAGAATTGAAACCCTTTTTATAACAGCCAAACTCCAACCAGATGCAAGGCTCTTAAAAATCAGATCCGAGAACTTTAAATGATCTGTTACATATTTTATCATTTTATCTTCTTGTCAAAAACTTTATTACTTAATCAGGATATATTCATGAAAACTAATTTTCTAATTTTCATCTTATCATTAAAAAGAATTTTATTATCTGATCTGAATGTTTTAATGTAAACTATTTCTTGAGTCATCTCATCATCATCATCATCATTTAACGTCCGCTTTCCATGCTAGCATGGGTTGGACGGTTCAACTGGGGTCTGGGGAGCCCGAAAGCTGCACCAGTCCAGTCAGATCTGGCAGTGTTTCTACAGCTGGATGCCCTTCCTAACGCCACAGAGGATACATATATTTTATCTTCTTGTCAAAGACTCTATCACTTGATCGAGATATATTCATTTCAGCCAATTTTTTTCTTCTTATCATTATGAAAATATCTTATTACTGGATCCGGATGGTTTTCTGTAAATTATTTTTTGACTCATCACAGAGGATATGCAGACTCAATCACTTGATTTGAATGCATTTTTGTAAACTAATTTCCAGCACAACAGAGGATACACGAAACCTCACATTCTGCTTTTGAAAATCTTTTTAAATAAGTGAAACCAGTTAAGTTAATAAATACTTTTAAAAGACTCCTGCATTTTCAGATTCATTTTCTTATATTTTTACTCTTGCAGTAACACCCAACTTTACTTTGTTATATATATATATATATATATATATATATACACACACACATACATACATACATGGTGGCTGCCCCCTAGTTATCGAGTATGGCCATTGCACGAAGCTTAATCAATGTTGTTATCGTGCAATGCCTGTGCAAGAAGATTTTTTGTAAAGTGAGGAAAGGCTGTGCACTGAGTCAATCCCACTCACTAAGCAACAGCAGCCATAATCCGAAAAGAAGAACAAGTCAACATCATCGGTAACCAATGAGCCGCAGATTTTATGTCGGAGTTATCCCCAGTTTCCTGAGTACCTTCTCCTGAAGATGCCTTAACCAAGGCTAGGAGTCCTTCACTCCCAATGGTTTAACTGCGCGATTGGGTATTCAGTCCGATTATTTCTATGTCCCCGCGCATGATACAGCCTTAAGGCATTTATTGGATGGCCGTTGACTCTCAAGAGTTCCTCCGCCCTTTGACGGGTTTTGTTTTTCATCCCACAGGGTGTCCAATAAACACCTTCTTGGTGGGGTTGCCGGTTTAGTTGCCAACAACCCAACCATACAACAGGTTGTACTGGGTTACATGTTACCAGTAGCACTCGAAAGTGACCTGACATAAACATACATACATACATACACACATACATACATACATATATATATATATACACACACACATGTATATACATATATACATACATGCATATGGGTATCTATATGTCTATGTGGTGCATATATATTTATTTTTTCACACACACACAAGCACACATACACATGCACACACACACAAACAACAACACACAACACACACACATATATATAGAAACAGACAAAGAGACAGAGAGAGAGTTGAATTGAGACAGAACAAAAGAGAGTGATAGCTGTGTGTGAATGTATATGCATATACACTTTACTCTCTTTTACTGGTTTCAGTCATTTGACTGCGGCCATGCTGGAGCACCGCCTTTAGTCGAGCAAATCGACCCTGGGATTTATTCTTTGTAAGCCCAGTACTTATTCTATCGGTCTCTTTTGCCGACCGCTAAGTAACGGGGACGTAAGCACACCAGCATCGGTTGTCAAGCAATGCTAGGGGGACAAACACAGACACACAAACATATACACACACATACATATATATATATATACATATATACGATAGGCTTCTTTCAGTTTCCGTCTACCAAATCCACTCACAAGGCTTTGGTTGACCTGAGGCTATAGCAGAAGACATTTGCCCAAGATGCCATGCAGTGGGACTGAACCCGGAACCATGTGGTAGGTTAGCAAGCTACTTACCACACAGCCACTCCTGCGCCTATATGTGCGTGAATGTGCATGTACATATAAATATCTCTGAATAATTAATAAGATACACAAATATGTGTGTGTGTATATGTGTAGAAGTATATATATATATATATGTACATTTTATCTACGTACATTATATATATATATATATATATATGTGTATATATATGTATATATATATATAGATAGATAGATAGATAGATAGATAGATAGATAGAGAGAGAGAGACAGACAGACTATATAGAGATAGAGAGACAGACAGATAGATAGATAGATAGATAGACAGACAGATAGATAGATAGATAGATAGATAGATAGATAGATAGATAGATAGAGAGATAGATGGATAGATAAATAGATAGACAGATAGACAGATAGATAGATTGATAGATATATGCATGTATGTATATATGTTACTATAGAAGAAAAGTCAGAAATCAA
>NW_021827472.1:0-2500 GCF_006345805.1 Octopus sinensis | reverse complement strand
CGAAATGTTGTGTTAAGATCAAACAAGATGAGGACAAATATCCATCAGATGTAAATAATGTGCATTATTCCTCATCTCTTAATATAGAAACTATACATATATATATTCATACATTCATACATACATATACATATATATATATATATATATATATATATATATAATATAATAAATATTAGGGAATAAATCCAAACTTACAGGGAAAAATCAGATTTAGGATTGAATCCAATTTTATAGTAAAAAATTATATTATATTAATTAGAGATAAAACCACTATAGGCAAATCATACAATGAAAAACTTAAGCCAATACATAAGATTATTTAATTTATATTACTTAAATATATAACAAAATTATTAAAAAAATATAATTAATATAACACTACGATCGTTTCATGGCTGTTAATTTCTTTAAATTTCGAGTTACAGTCATTCATCAGGTGGTTTAAATATTAAATTGCGAGGTTTAATCAATGAAATTAACAGCCATGAAACGATTGGTAGGTTATATTAATTTATTTTTTTAATAATTTTGTTATATATTTAAATAATATAAATTAAATAATCTATGTATTGGTTTAAGTTTTTCATTGTATGATTGGGCTAATAGTGGTTTTATCTCTAATTTAATATTATATATATATATATATATATACATATATATATCATCATCATCATTGTTGTCATTTAACATCCGCTTTCTATGTATATACATGCCTGACTGGCTCCTGTGCCAGTGGCACACAAAAAGCACCCACTCTTGGAGTGCTTGGTGTTTGGAAGGACATTCAGCTGTAGAAACCTTGCCAGATTAGACTGGAGCCTGGTGCAGCCTCCTGGCTTGCCAGTCCTCAGTCAAATCATCCAACCCATGACAGCATGGAAAGCAGATGCTAAATGATGAGGATGACAATGATGATATATATATATATATATAATAGATGTGTATATATATGTGTGTGTATCCATTTTTTCATTTGTGTGTTTGAGCCCTAAACTGTGGACATTATATTAATGTTATAAAATATAATATGATATTGTAATATATATATATATATATATATATATATATGACAGGCTTCTTTCAGTTTCTGTCTTCAAAATTAATTCCTGAAGCCCTTTCGTTGGTGCAGTGATATAGAACAGAACATTTGCTTGAGGTACCAAGCAATGGAATAGAACCTAAAACCATGTGGTTGGAAAGCAAATTTCTTAACTACATAGCCTTATATATATCCTACCTTATTTTATGTTCAAACTGGCCAGATCCAACCTCTCATACCTTCTCTGCAATACCATTCTAAAAATAAACAATGACATTGATTTTTGAAGCTACAAGATAATGCATGATTAATCCAAAACTGGCCACTGTGAAGTGGTTGATGTCCGTCTGAGAAAACCATGCCAGAACTGATCTAGGCTGAGCTAGTGCCATGTAAAAAGCACTCAGGCCACTCTGTAGGGTAGTCGGCATTAGGAAGAAGCACCCAGTCATGAAAACCATGCCAAAAGAGACAATGAAGTATGGTGCAGTCTTCTGCTTAGCCAGCTCATGTCAAACCATCCAACCTACACCAGCATAGGAAGCAGACATTGAATGATGATGATGATGATTATGATGATGATGATGATGATGATGATGGTGATGTTGATGATGATGATGATAATGAATGTGAACAAATACTCTTTTACTCTTTTACTTGTTTCAGTCATTTGACTGTGACCATGTTGGAGCACCGCCTTTAGTTGAGCATATCGACCCCAGGAATTATTCTTTGTAAGCCGTGTACTTATTCTATCGGTCTCTTTTGCTGAACCGCTAAGTTACAGGGACGTAAACACACCAACATCGGCTGTCAAGCGATGTTGGGGGGGACAAACACAGACACACAAACATATACACACACATACTATATATATATATATATATATCTACATATATACAACAATCTTCTTTCAGCTTCCTTCTACCAAATCCATGCACAAGGCTTTGGTCGGCTGAGGCCTTAATAAAAGACACTTGCCCAAGATGCCACGCAGTGGAACTGAACCCGGAACCATGTGGTTGGTAAGCAAGCTACTTACCACACAGCCACTCCTACGCCTATAAGCATTATATTTCATAAAGTAATCTGAATGTTTAAGGGTTAATCGTTCAGATGAATGTTTCAAGCACTCTTGACTTTCGTCTTCCATTGTACACTTGAAGTTCTGTCTCTGATTTTTCAATTATTGAGCTGGCAGATGCTGGTGCCATGTAAAAAAAAGCACCCGTGTTGGTGCTACATATATAATGCACCCATGCTGGTGCCATGTAAAAAGCATCTGTGCTCATGCCACACATAAAGGACCCATGTTGGTGTCACAAAGATGCATCCATGCTGGTACCATGTATAAATCACCTGTGCTAGTGCCACGTAAAAGCACCAATACTTGGTGCCACACAAAGATCATTCATGCTGGTGCCATGTAAAAGCACCCATGCATGATGCCACATGAAA
>NW_021827471.1:0-7500 GCF_006345805.1 Octopus sinensis | reverse complement strand
TGTACAAGATCTCTAATTAGCTAAATTCTCCCATTGTGAATTTTTTTTTTTTTCATTGTTCTCCTAATTCTCTTCTCTTTCATTGTAATTTATGTATTGTAGTAAAAACGCCTCTGTGTATATATTCATATATATATATCTTCGAATCTTTTACGTCTTCTCGTTACCTAAACAACCATGTCAATACAGACCCATACACTTCCGTATCTACCTTTCAGTAATTTGTGTTCCTGTTGCTTTCTCTTTATCTTCTCAGGAATTTTGAAGAATTTCACCATCGACTTCTTCAGGTTTACACTAAAGTACATGTATGTATAAATGTATGAGCTAATTTGGTGATTGTTCCATCTTCACAGATGATTGCTGGCTCTTTGTGCTTTCTTATCAGAGGTTCTTAATGTCTTTTCTGTCCATGACCTCTCAGATGACTATTCAGTCCAGTTGCTGATCTTACATGGCTTCCAACTAGTTGGAAGGAACAGGGTTTCATACTGGAGGAACAGGGTTTCATACTGGAGGAACAGGGTTTCATACTGGAGGAACAGGGTTTCATACTAAAGGAACAGGGTTTCATACTAAAGGAACAGGGTTTCGTACTGGAGGAACAGGGTTTCATACCGGAGGAACAGGGTTTCATACCGGAGGAACAGGGTTTCATACTGGAGGAACAGGGTTTCAGCACTGATGGGCTTAAATGCACACTTTTATTTCTGCTCCTTCTAATGAACTGATAGAATCATTAGCATGCAGAACTAAATGATTAGTGGCATTTAGGTGCAGGAGTGGATGTGTGGTAAGTAGCTTGCTAACCAACCACATGGTTCCGGGTTCAGTCCCACTGTGTGGCATCTTGGGCAAGTGTCTTCTGCTATAGCCCCGGGCCGACCAATGCCTTGTGAGTGGATTTGGTAGATGGAAACTGAAAGAAGCCTGTCGTATATATGTATATATATGTGTGTGTCTGTGTTTGTTCCCCTAGCATTGCTTGACAACCAATGCTGGTGTGTTTACGTCCCCGTCACTTAGCGGTTCGGCAAAAGAGACTGATAGAATAAGTACTAGGCTTACAAAAAAATAAGTTCCGGGGTCGATTTGCTTGACTAAAGGTGGTGCTCCAGCATGGCCGCAGTCAAATGACTGAACTGAGTAAAAGAGAGAGAAAGAGATTTCTTCTGGTTTTACATTCTGAGTTCAAATTCCTCTAAGGTGGACTTCACCTTTCATCCTCGCAGGGTTGATAAAATAAGCACCTAGTGAGTGATGGGGTTGATGTAATCAACTAGCTACGTCCCCCCCAAATTTCCAGCCTTCTGGGCTATAATAGAAAGAATTCTAGAACAGTGATCCATGCTTTATGCTTCATCATGTCTCCTCTCACCTTAATTTTCCCTACCAACCCATCTTTAACAGCTCCTCTTTTCGATTTTCTTTTCTTCTGCCTCTATCACCAGCTTTCTTTCCCCTATTACCTCCATGTCTACGTTACATGTGTTCACCTTGTTTTGTGTTTCCCATCAGTTGCAGTTGATTGCTCAGATGCGGAGGATTCAAAACACTTCTGTTTTTGCTTTTTCTTCTTCACCTGACATCGTAACCACCTTAAAGCAAGATTCTGTCTGAAGCATTCATACTCCTCTCCTCGCTGCAATTTCACATGACTCTTTCTGTCTCTGTTTCCATATAAATACAATTCTTGCCAACGCAAACCATCAGCTGTCTCCTTGGTTTCAGTTATATATATTTATTTATTGTTATACTTATTTATACATACATTTATATTTATATATATATAATTATAATTATATATTTATTATTTTGTATACATGTTTACACACACACACACACATATTTCTATTTAGGTTATACATGTTTATGTTTATATACTAATATATATGTGTGTGTGTATATATCTGCCTATCTATGAATGTATATATTTATACATATTTATATTTGAGTATATGTATATATATATAATATATATAGATATATATATATATATATATATATATATATATATAGGTATATATATATATATGTATATATATATATGTATATATATATATATGTATATATTATATATATATATATAATGTATATATATATATATGTATATATATATATGATATATATATATATGTATATAATATATATATATATATACATATATATATATGTATATATATATATGTATGCAAGCACACACTTATATATATATATGTATATATATATAATATGACTCTGTGTGGTGTACATATATATGTGTGCACACAAATATTTTTATATAACTAACTCTCTGTAAATATATCTATAAATGTATATTTGCATTCATATATGTATACACACCTGTATGAATATATATGGTACAGATCAGTTGTGCGCATGCATTCACTTACATTACACATTGTGATGGAAAACATGCTTGAAAAGACACCTTTGCATCATTTGTGAAATGAAGTAATCTGCTATTAAATTATAGACCACTGATTTTTGCCTATATTCATGTCGTTTCACAATCTTTCGTTTCAAGAAATACATATTTTATTTCTTTAGGTATTTTGTTCATTTATATGTAACTTTTTCTTTTTTTTTTTTTTTTTTATTTCGCATTCATTTTTGTGTCCGGAATTTATTTTTATTTTTTTGCCATTGTTTGGTTGTTGTTTGTGTATATATTTTTCTCTTTTATTATTTTTCTGTACAATTTTTTTTTTTTTCAAAGTTTGTTTGCATTTATTTAGATAGATGCAAATCCTGCCACCACCTCACAAATTCCACCCCCTTGCTTACCACCATCCCACCACAACCATTCGTCTTGTTTCATTGTTGCTTTTATGATCTTGTGATGATCACATTCATGGTTTCACTTTCATTTTCTCTTTTGTCCCGCTTCCTCTACCTTTCTCTCTTTTTCTTTCCTCTCTCTGTATATATATATATCTCTATATATAAAATATATATATATATATATACTCGTCTTTCATCTTTCTATGTTTCTCTCTCGCTCACTCTCACTCTTCCTTTGTTTTCCTTTGTTTCTCTATTACACTCATTATCCTCTTACGTAGCTTACCATCTTTCTCTCTTTTTCCCTCACTCACTGCTCTCTCCCTCTCACACTGACCCTTTCGCCCTCACACTTACCCTCACCCAATCTTGCCCTCCCCCATCCTAACCTCCATCATTTTCAACGTTTGTCTCTCTCTGTCTCTGCTTCTCTTTTCCCCTATATATTCCTCTTTCATCTTTCTTTGTCCCTGTCTCTCTTTCTCCACATCTCTCTCTCTCTCTCTTTCCCTTCCCTCTTTTACTTTCACTTTCATTTTCCTTTTATTCCCCACCCCTCTCTGTTATTCTCATTCTCTCCCTGCGTAGCTCACTATCTTTCATCCGCTTTCTGTCACTCACCACTCTCCCACTTGCTCACCACTCTCCCACTTGCTCACCACTCTCCCACTTGCTCACCACTCTCCCCACTTGCTCACATGCTCATCTTTACCTTTACCCTCACCCTCTCCGCCAACCTGAGTTCAATCATGTAGCTTATTCCGGTTGACTTCTGTCATTAAACATTCTCTTTTCTCTGCTGTTCTGTAATCAACGGCTGGTTTTATATACGCTGAGAAATCATAATAACATATGTATATGGATTGCCTGGATTGACTCCAATTGCCTCGCATCGCCTGCTGTTTTTCCTTTGTTTTCGTCTTTATTGTTTTGTTGTGATTTATTGGTATTCTCATGCCATGTACACACCTCCCCCATCTACCACCTCCCCCCCACCTTCCACATGCCGCACTTCTCTGTTCTGCTGTTTCTGCCAACATTGCCGCCATCTTTTTGCAAAGAACGGAACCTGTAATCCTCTGTGCATGTAGTCTTATGCACGTTTCTGTGTGCATATGCTTGTGTGTATACATATAAATATATATGTATATATATATATAGATGTATATATATATATGTATAAATATATATATGTATATATATATATATGTGTACATATATGTATATATGTATATATGTATATATATATGTATATATGTATATATATATGTATATATATATATATGTATATATGTATGTGTATATATATGTATGTATATTTATATATTTATATATATTATATATATGTATGTTGTATGTATGTATGTATAATGTAATATAATGTATGTATGTAGGTATGATAATGTATATATGTATGTATATATATATGTATGTATGTTGTATATATGTATATATGTATGTATATATGTATATATGTATGTATATATATGTATGTATATATATATGTATGTATGTATATATGTATGTATATATACATGTATGTATATATGTATGTATATATGTATATGTGTATATATATATATATATATATATATATATATAGGAAGAGAGAGAGATATATAGATGATATGTATGTATGTATGTATGTATGTATGTATGTATGTATGTATGTATGTATTTATGTATATATGTATGTATATGTATGCACACACTCCTACACACATGTATAATCAGCTTTGAAAGACAAACAATGCAAATTAATAAATAAAACATAGTCTTATTAATTTTTTTTTCTTTTTTTAAATTTTTCATCTCAAAGCATCTTTCTCAAAAGTGAAGTTAGCAGTGCGACACAAGCAAAGAGATACAAACATACAATGAAATGGACACCCTGTCTACTTTATATATATATATTAATATATATATATATATATATATATAGACACACACATACAGAGATACACATACATACATACATATATATATATATATTTATGAATACATATAAGTATATATGTTTACATTATTGTTACATTGGGCCACCTTTCCATTACTTCAAATTTCTCGCCAGGAAGACCATCATTACCGTATTAGAAGGTATATCATTATCTCATTGGAAGAAAAGTTTAATATTTAAAAACAGAGTGGCAGAATTAACAATAATATATTTACTTGAGCAGACATACAATGTACTCTTTACGTTTTCCACGCTACAAATCACAAATAAAATGTGTGTATGTATGTGTGTGTATATATGTGTGTGTATGTGTGTGTGTGTATATGTGTGTGTGTGTGTGTGTGCATGTGTGCATGCATATATGCCCACTTGGTGTATGACTATTGCTTCAAACATAGCAAGGAATTTCCTTCTATTGATAATCAAGCGCTTTCCCAGAACACACCAAGTTTCTATAAGATCTACAAAAACAACGTAGATGCTAGTTTCAGCTGCTGAGAAAATACAAATGCCCAAATCTTACTGCCATATACTTTAGAAATCATGCACCTATCTCAACAGCCTGAATGCAAAAAGCAGAAATAAATCAACCTGACAATTTAATGGAAAATGCTGTTGAATGCACATGTATATAGAATTACAGTATTAGTTGCAGATGGTATTGAAATCACTTTTGTAGACCTTACTGAGAATACCTTTAAAATTAGGTATACACAATACTTACATTCCTTCAGTTTCAGAGACTAGAATAGCAGTCAAGAAATATTTATAAACATCAAAGCAATGGAAATAACAGTATCCTTATACTGTTACTGCTATAGCTTACTGAAAAATACCATATAAATACAGCAATGCTTCTTATTAGATATAGCATAGTGTTCACATTTTGATAGCAATAGATTACACTCCAACAGTAGAGATGAAACATTCTCCACATCACCTAATCGGAAGAAATACCTCAAAGCTCAAAATTAATATAAGCCATCTAAAGTAATCATCTCCTTGATCCAAAAATCTATTACATCTTTCCAATTGCCTCTTATAAGAACAATAAAAGACTTATCCTCAAGTTACTAATACTTTTCTGAAGGCATGTTGCCATGTTGTTAGGGTGTAGAGCTTGCAATCAGTCATGTATTTGATTCACTGACTGGACTGTGCATTGCATCCTTGAGTAAGACACTTCACCTCATGTCACTCCAGTCTCCTCAGCTTAAAGCTAGGATATCACTGTTATCAATTTTCAGTTGTGTGGAATGGAGCAATGAGAAATGAAGTGCTTTAACCCTTTTGTCACTGTATTTATTTTGAGATGCTCTGTGTTTCTTTCAATCCCTTTAAATATGACAAAGAATTTAGTAAAATAACCTGGTTATCATTCAGCTAGTGTTAGGAACATAATTGTGACTAAGGTTTGGTGGAAGATTTTAATTCAAAACTTATGAAAACAAGACATTTGTACTACAGAGCCAGAGCCGGTTTCAGCCGGGTTGGTATTGAAAGGGTTAATCAATGCTGTGATACACTGCCCATTCCAAGAATTGAAACTGTGGCTCAACACTTGTGACCACCACACCTGAACTAACATGCTATGTACTTTTATTTGGGGGTTTTGTAAGACTGCACAATCTAAAGAATTCTTTTAAGACGTAATAATTTGAGGGAAATATGGCCAATAATTCCCTTCCTTCAGGTCAGGCTTCTACATATGCTTTGTATACATTTATGTTGTGGAGGATAATGGTAAACCTTAAAGTTTTTATGAGCCTTCGTGGGAAAAAAGCTTATGTTATCAGTTCCCTTGGGAAAGTTGTAAATGTCAAATATTTTCCATTTCTTTGACCTATAAGTTTATGCTAAGAAATCCTTGACATTAGAGGTTTTTATTCTGTGCTGAATTTGACAGGGGTAATGTGCAATATGCTTGATATACATATATACATTATTATATATATAAATATCAATATGTGGAAAAACCATACAAAGTATTGTTGATATGTACATATTATGTGCACATTGACATACATGTGCATGTATACATACACATGCAAATACTACGGAAGCATGGAAAGCAGATCTGAAAATATGCTTTATATTATATATGCATGTGATGGTGGCCAGCTGACGGAATCATTGGAGCAATGGAAAAACCGTTTTATGGTATTTGCCCCTTTTTTTTCTTTGAGGTGGTGATCTCAAAATTGTTTGCAGTCCACTTCAAAATCATTGTCCAAGTTCCTTGCTCTTGATATGATTCAACATGTTTCATGGTCTTTGGAAGCAAAATGTTTGCTCATATGATGTTATTTGTTCTCAGTTCCCCAGTGGATTGGTAGATTTATTACCTTGCTTGGAAACAAGTAGGGTTTGGTGACTGCAAGAGCTTCCTACTCTCATCCGCTATGCAAGCATGGAAAAGTAAACTTTGAAGAATGATGGTGCTGATGATGATGATGATGTGTGTATATACATGTGTGTGTGTATATATATATATATATATATATGACCTCGTGTGTACCGTTGGTGATTTTTTCCCCTCTGTCTTCCCTTCTCTGGATCTTTCCTTCTCCTATGTTTCCAACGAAGAGCTCCGCTCGAAATGTTAAACTCTCCTTCTTTCCTGAGCATCCAATAATACTATATTTGTTCCACGTCCTCGCATTGTTGTGTTTTCTCTTTGTGTTTTCATGTTTGGATTAACTTATATATATATATATAATATATATAATTGTGTTTTTTGTGCTTTCTTGTTTGGATTA
>NW_021827470.1:0-10229 GCF_006345805.1 Octopus sinensis | reverse complement strand
ATGATAGTATATATATATATATATATATGGTTGGTAATCATGATGATGATGTTGATAGTAATAATGATAATGATAATAACAACAACTATTATATCAAGGTAAGGACAGTAACAACGACGACAACAACAACAAATTATGACAGAAAAGCAATCAAATTGGTATTTAAATAGAAATTGCATATATATAATATATATATATATAATATATATA
The DNA here is from genome assembly GCF_006345805.1 of Octopus sinensis. NCBI lineage: Eukaryota > Metazoa > Mollusca > Cephalopoda > Octopoda > Octopodidae > Octopus > Octopus sinensis. The sequence goes on along the minus strand of NW_021827470.1, from coordinate 10,019 downwards.
TACATATATATATATATATATATATATATATATATATATATATATACATAATATATATATATATATATATATATATGTATATATATGTATATATATATGCTTACACTACACACAAACAAATATATATATATATATAATATAAATATATATATACATGCATATATATATATACATATATACATATATACATATATATATATACATACATATATATATATATATATCATGATCATGATCATGATGCTGCTGCTACTGCTCCTGCTACTGACAGTGATGATGATAATGATGATGATGATGATGATAACACTACTACTACTACTACAACAACTACTGCGTCTACTACTACTACTAGTAATCATATATAGCACTTATAGGTCTTTGTTGTTTGTCGTATACTCACGCGCGTCTGAGAGTACCTAATTACTTATAGCTGGAGGCGGTCGCCAGCGCTGTGATTTTCTGCTTCTGTGACCTTTCCACGCTTGCATGCTGTGTGTGTGTGAGCGTGTGTGTGTTGTGTGTGTGTGTGTGTGTGTGTGTGTGTCTGTGCCTTTGTAAAAAAGGATGTGTATATATAAGTTATGCACTAGTGTTTTCAGTAGACTTTTAAGAAAAACAGTTGGTTCGCTTAGAACAGTTATTCCTTGTGTTATATATATATCATTAAATTTAACAATGCTTCGTTATCTATCAATCTATTTATCTATCTATCCACCTATCTACCCATCTATTTCTATATCTATCTAATAATAATAATAATAATAATAATACTAATAATAATAATATAATATAATAATAATGAGGATATAATAATAATAATAATAATAATAATAATAATAATAATAAAATAATAATAATGATAATATAATAATAATATAATAATAATTATAGATGCAGTACCAGGCAGTGGCTCTCATGGCTTCTGATCTTAACTGATTGGAAGTGTTATCATGTACATTGTTTTGTCTTGGTATAAAAGATGGGCTACAACAATATTCTGCTCAACCACAGATTTGCTTGTCAGTTGTTTGACCTTAACCAGTTGAGCATGTCCCTTAGTGCTGACGATATGTGCATCTCTGATCACGAGCAAAGTAGTGGGGGAGCATCACAGCTATGTGTTGAGAGGGATTCTTTGGGGTTTGAATAGTTCACCTCTGGAAACATGGGTGGTTCTTTCAACATCCTAAACAACCTTATTCAGGGACCGTTTGAGCGGGGGGCTACTCAACCTGAAGAAATTCTACTGGGCCCGACCTGCAAGGTCATGTGCTGTTATCTTGATATGAGATCACCATGTCGTGCACATATGGTTGTGTGATGCATGTGCCTGGTGTACCTTTATCAGACGGGTAGTCATGATGGTATATTGGGCTTCGTATATTTTACCCCGTGTCACTTTGATGGCATGAACTGCTCTCTCACTCATGATAATAATAATAAATTATTATAATAATAATTATAATAATAATGATAATAATAATGATAATAATAATAATAATAATAATAATAATAATAATAATGATAACAACAACAACAACAACTATTATAAGGACAGCAGCAACGATAACAACGATACGACGTCAACAACAACAAACATTATGACAATGTATGTGAATGTGTGTGTGTGTGTGTGTGTGTGGTGTGTGTTTGTGTGTGTGCGTGCGAATGTATATTAATCAAGAACTTCCAACCTTGTCTGATTTTAACATTTTATTATTCACAGTTTCTACAATTTTACAATTGCGGAGCACATCTGTCATAACATTAACCTGAGGATTGCGTAATGCATGAAAGTAATATGTTTATTTCAATATTGCAAAAACTGTAAGAATTGTTAATACTAAAAGGTGAAATTCAAACTAGGTTGGAATTTTGTTGATTAATATATTCATGTAGACACAATCATATCTATCTATCTATCTATCTATCTATCTATCTATCTATCTATCTATCTATCTATCTATCTATCTATCTATCTCTATCTATCTATCTACCTACCTATCTGTCTGTCTGTCTATCTATCTATTTATCTATCTATCTATCTATCTATCTATCTATCTATCTATCTACCTACCTATCTGTCTGTCTATCTATCTATCAATCTATCTATTTATCTATCTATCTATCTATCTATCTATCTAATTACACATGGAAAAGCTGCATCGTTATGATCTTAACGAGCAAAACGCCCTCCCCCGTCCAGTTGATGGTGCTGAGTTGTCAAACCTTTTAACCAAATTTTCTCAAAACAACTTCTCCGAACGTCCCATAGGCCTCCCCTTTGAGAAACACTGATTTAACCTAAATTTGAGACACCGTGCACTCTTCTTGCTTACGCGTAGTATCGATCGCAACAGCTGATGTACATGTGCGTCCAAATGCACGTTCTCACGGCTTTATAGATCGCATTCTCACCTGGAATCGATTTTTGTAATTTGTTCAAGACTTATACACGCCCTGATACCATCGGTATCTTCATATCAAATTTGAGTGCAATCGGATGGAGGATGCTCGAGATCCTAGAAGACACACACACAGACAGAACGGATTTTATATAATAGATATGCAAAAATCCGGAAAATATTTAGGATTCTTACGTGTTACACAACCGAATCATACAAACATACAAAAAATTTAAACTTCTGTTTCTTTAGTCAACTCTTAATTCATTCAGCATAACTTGTGGGGCTGCATTTTAAATTTCGTTATTTTTTATGAAGATAACTGGGATTCGATGAGAGATTTCCGCGAATGCAATGCAGCCTAGAAAAATGCTAGGAAAGTAATAACGTACGCGCGGTCACTGAATCAGTTTTAAATAGCATTCCTCTCATTCTCAGATCACTGTTTTAACGTCTTCAAAAAGACTCAATGAATTGTCTTATGCAAGTTCATCGTTAAACTATTCACAAAGGTGGGATGTACATATTTGGAGCGTCATTTATAACCAGAAGCATCCTCGATCACGTATGCTCTAGGGTCATTCATAAAGATTTTATTTTTAAATTTAAGTGATTTCTGATTTGGATGTACCAGCAGCCATGTCTAAGCGGGGTTGTTAGTGGATACAACTGAACCGAATATGTAACTGGTATTTTATTTAATCGACCCTTAATCAATGAAAGGCAGCCTTAATCTCAGCGGGATTTAAGCTCACGGTAACAACAATAGTAACAGGAGCAATAGCTATATCGAAAACCAGAAAATACGTTATCCGCGTTTTGTCTTCTTAACAAATAACAACTCTGTAAGATTATCTCTTTCCAATATTTTCCATTTTTTCTCCATCAGATCCATTATCACACCTACCAAAAACACTGCCATAGAATCTCAACAACATTCATATCTACTCTAACCAATCGATCACAAACACACAAACACACAGTCGTATGCAGATGGCGTCCCCTCCTGACTTGTTGCAAACACTAAACTCAAAGCATGTATTTTTTCTAGTTACATCTAAAATCTTGTCATCATTTGTCTACAGTATTGTAGACGGCGTTGCGTGATCTATAGTTATTTCCCGGTGTTGTTCAGGAAATAACAGTTCTGTCAATAGATATGGCTTCAAAGGGAAAAATAATCTTCCACGTGACTGACAGTACTCGAAATTAGTTCTGTAGAATTAGTTTTGTCTATTAAAGAATGTTGTGGATGGACAGGTGTAAGGTAGGGCATGGAATCGAATACATGTTCAATTTTTCTATAGCTGTATTTTAATGTTTTTTCATTGTTGATAGGATTGTTTCTAACGTTTTATATAACCGTAACCTGTATCTATAGATATGTGTGAACGAATGTGTGTGAATGGGTATATATACGCATTTATAAATACGTTAACGCATAAATGCATACACGTATAGAGTAGTACATGTATTTGTATACATGTAAAAGCACAAGGAAACTGATACCTTCCTAATATGGTTCGTAAAATTGTAAATGCATATATAAACAACCCACCCACACGTACACATGTTCCCAAGCTGCATTTCGTCGAACAAACATAAATGAGGAATGCTTAATACTTCTTGCAGGAGATATGGGTTCAATTAGGAAAAATGGAAACTACAAGCAAGGGGCACTCTGGATTTCTCTAGCTTTCTCTCTCTCTCTCTCTCTCACTCCGTACATATACACACACGCATTAATAAGTTGCATTTCGTCGAACAGACACGAACGAGGAATGCTCATTAATTCTTGTGGGAATTTTGAGCACCGTTATGGAAATTGGAACTTCAAACACGAGAGAGACTCTGAATTTCCTTTTTTTATTGCCCACAAGGGGCTAAACATAGAGGGGACAAACAAGGACATACAAAGGGATTAAATCGATTACATCGCCCCCATTGCGTAACTGGTACTTAGTTTATCAACCCCGAAAGGAAGAAAGGCAAAGTCGACCTCGGTGGAATTTCAACTGAGAACGTAACGGCAAACGAAATACCGCTAAGCTTTTCGGCCGGAGAGCTAACGTTTCTTATTTCTTTATTGCCCACAAGGCGCTAAACATAAAGGGGACAAACAATGACAGACTAAAGTATTAAGTCGATTACATCGACCCCAGTGCGTAACTGGTACTTAATTTATCGACTCCGAAAGGATGAAAGGCAAAGTCGACCTCGGTATTTCAATACTACTCCAGTGTTCAACTGGTACCTATTTTATCGACTCCAAAATGAAAACTGGCAAAGTCAGTTTCAGCGGAATTTGAACTCAGAACGTAAAGACAGACCAGATGCCGCTAAGCATTTTTTCCTGGTATGCTAACGCTGTTGGTAGTTCGCCGCCTGAACCAGATAACAGATATTAGAAGCAACTATAACTCACGATTGGCATAAGTTACGACTGGTATCAATAAATTGTGGCACTCCGTCGGTTACGACGACGAGGGTTCCAGTTGATCCAATCAATGGAACATCTTGCTCGTGAAATTAACTCCGCAGACACGTGTAAATTTACAATAGTTCTCGGAGAGATTCAGCGTGACACAGAGTCTGACTAGACTGGCCTTCTCAAATTCAGGTACAACAGAAACAGGAAGAAAGAGAGAGAGAACATTGTAGTGAAATAATACAGCAGGGTCCGCCTCCACCTCCTGCCAGAGCTTCGTGGAGCTTTAAGTGTTTTCGCACAATAAATGTGTATGTGCGAATGTGCGTGTGTGGTCGGGCCTTTAATAACCAGCGGTCAATTTCAGTTCAATCGTAGAAAGGAATTCAAATACTTACCAGCCACTCCCTCTCAATGTCTTTCACTTTCTCTCTGACGTCTTCTCTCACTTCCTCTCTCCTTGACACGCGGCAAATTTAAGCAACTTAATTTCCTCATTAAAGATCGTTGTTTCTCCGGTGGTCCTGTAGGCATGGCTGTTGAGAAGTAGTAATAGAGCGTATAGATGGTGGTTTCAAATCTCTTCCAGAAATCACAAGAGACCTAGTTAAAAATTCTTATTTATGCAACACAATTTCATTCTTTTAAGCGTGACACACGCGTCAGAGCTTGCAAATGTATATTCAATTAAATTAAACTGATAAGAAATTAGAAAAGTAACGAATCTGAAGGCGTGCACAAGAAGGAGACAGTTTAACGTTTCAAGCATATTTCTACGTCGGAAATGAGAAAAAGGAAAATTCCAAGGAAGTAGGAAAAGAAGAAACCACCAACAGACCGGGTGTAGTTACATTGCTGAAGAGACTGGAACATATATACACTAGTTCTAATGTATATATATATATTCTACAATCTCGGATTTTGTAATCCGATGATGATTCACATGTAAATCAATATAATCGAAATCCTCTCTAATAAAAGCGCAATCACCACCACCAAGAGCAAAAATAGCACTATCGCCGTCATTATTATCACCATCATCCTCATCATCTTCACTCTTCCCATCTCCTCCCCTTCATCATTATCACTGACTCTGCATCCAATATTCCACGTTCACATCGATGCTATTATACGGGCGGATGTTCTTCCTTTGCCAAACCTCAACTATGTCCAAGCCAAGTAATACTTTGGCTACTGTTTCGAACACAAACAGCACAATAGCCAGATATGTCAGACGATAATTGCAAGTGCGCAAGACTGCTATTACGAAGTAATGTTTGTTTGCATTTAGCCCTCAATGCAAAGAAAAGGAAATGCTTGAGGTTGATATTATTCGTTCCTAAATTACATCTATATACATTATCATATAGAGTTAGAATATTTATTTCTTTAATCATTCTTGACACCATCGGAAGTCGCGTTACTTCCCTAAGGTGTAGAAGTCACGTTGATATTCGACTGGCAACTGACGAAGGATATTCCCCCGTTACAGTTAATGTTCTACTTCTCCGTAATGCCTTTGTCAGTTGCTAGTCTGCTGTTAGATTTCTGTTGCATTCCTAGATTAGTGCCATTTCTAATTTCACAATTAGTGTTTCTTAGTATAGAAGAAATGAGTGTTAGCAGTGTATATTCATTAATGGTGCTTTCCTTTTATGATCAAGACACAATTATACAGTAAATGGGAAGTACAACCACACACACTCCACCACATATACCTCAACACCCGCACACCAGCTCACCCACACACACAGACGCACACACACATACACATATACATACATATAGTGTAATGTGAATAAATTTCACAATTGTCTTCTACACATGTACACCGAAAATCTATCTATCTATCTATCTATCTATCTATCTATCTATCGATTGATCATGTATGTATGTTTGTATGCCTCTCAATCTATCTATATATTTGTATATATTTAATGTATATATATATATATATATATACATTAAATATATACAAATATGTAGATAGATTGAGAGGCATACAAACATATATTTATATATTTATATATATATATATATATACATACACACACACACACACACACATATATATATATATATATATATATATATATATATATATATATATATCTGTATATGCGTGTAAATGTGTTTGCGTATGTGTGTATGCATGTATGCACACACTTTCACATACATAGACCCGCACGTAAACATAGCAGTTATCTCAGAGACGAAGCATTTTATATGAAATTAATCCAATCACCTCAAGAACGACCGATAACCTTTCACTATTGACAGCCTCATAAAGAACAATTATTAAACCATGAATCAATGTGATCCACCGTTGATTGAGTTATCAATCACTGAAGCAATTAATCTAACTTTTGCTGTGTACGGCAATTATTTTTAGTCTATCCGAATTCTCACTTGACCGAGTGTATTAGTAAGACGCAAACTATCAGCATTTTCCTTTTGAACTTAGAAATCATTAACATTGCTATATGTATTAAACTCCCTTTCATTTTGCCTCGAACAAAACCCCCTGGTCTGATACAGCGAGAAATAAAGTATCTATTTTCTTTAATGAAAAGAACCACCTGGCTGGGTAATAGAGGAGGTGCGGCTGTGTGGTATGAAATTTAAGTCGGAGAGCTGGCAGAAACGTTAGCACGTCGGGCGAAATGCTTAGCGGTATTTCGACTGTCGTTACGTTGTGAGTTCAAATTCCGCCGAGGTCGACTTTGCCTTTCATCCTTTCGGGGTCGATGAATTAAGTACCAGTTACGCACTGGGGTCGATGTAATCGACTTAATACCTATGTCTGTCCTTGTTTGTCCGCTCTGTGTTTAGCCCCTTGTGGGTAATAACGAAATAGGTATTTCGTCTGCCGGTACGTTCTGAGTTCAAATTCCGTCGAGGTCGACTTTGCCTTTCATCCTTCCGGGGTCGATGAATTAAGTACCAGTTACGCACTGGGGTCGATGTAATCGACTTAATACCTATATCTGTCCTTGTTTGTCCGCTCTGTGTTTAGCCCCTTGTGGGTAATAACGAAATAGGTATGAAACTTACTTCTCAACTTCATGGCTCTCGTTTCAATTCCACTGCGTGGCACCTTGGCCATCTGTCTTCTGCTATTGTCTCACGGCTTGTGAGTGTGGATTCGGTAGACGAAAACTGAAAGAAACCCGCCGCATGTATAAATTATCAAAAAATATACATGCACGTATAATTAAAACCTAATAAATTAATTATTCATATTACTTATGAAATATATTAAAAATTAAAAGTTTAATGATGAAAAAGCAAATTGTAAACAAACAAACAAACAAACTATCTTGAAAGAACGCTATAACTAATTAACAATCCATGTATCTCGTTGGCTAATTAATAACTTACAAAAACCGTATAGTTAAGAACTAAAATGAAATATTGATATACATATATATATATATATATATATATATATATATATATATATGTTTGTGTGTGTGTGTGTGTGATTATATGTGTGAGCGTGTATCTATATATATATATATATGTGTGTATATATATATATATATATATAGTAAAAGCAATTAAGATTCAAGTGAGTTCTGTTGAATTCACATGAATGCGGTACTTAACTTAGATGCACCAGAAATCTATATGGTGTTAACCATAAGATAATGTGGGGTAGTTAGTTTTTCTGGAAAACTAAGAGGTTTTTTAAAATACTTTTTTAAAACCCGTTATATGACTGTGCAACACTAAGAGAACTTTTAGAAGTCCATTTGTTACCAAAATCTTATTTTTATAGAACTATCCCTGATGTTTCAGGAGTGTAACATCACCCCCTTAGTTGTTTGGAGACTCAGATGTTTTTTTCGGCTGATGAGTACGGCTCACTTATATTTACTGCAATATTTGCAGCCTTAATAAAGCTGTCTTCTTACGAAACAATTTTACCGAAATATTGACCCATTCTTGTTGCTTTTTTTTATATATATACATATATATATGATCTATGTGTGTGTGAATTAGGGTGCTTGTCTCTCACCGCCGATTGATAACCGGTGTTGGTGTGTTTACGTCCCCGTAATCTAGCGGTTCGGCAAAACGGACCGACAGAATAAGCATATCAGGTTTGAGAAAGAAAACAAATATACCGGGTTCGATGAAAGTAACTGACCATCCAACTAAAGAAGTTACACTCCATGAAGAAGAGTTGTTGCTGTTTCAATTATAGACCTACATCCAGCCTTAATATTTCAACAAAACTGAAAAAAAAACCCAGCAAGTCTCACCCAGAGACCTCAAGAGACAACAGGTTGGAAGTTCACGTTGTTGTTATGCCTTGTGTGCTATATATTTGTTATTTTTATTGTTGTACTAGTGAATGTCTAAAAACATTATTATTATTATAATTTTGTTGTTGTTGTTGTTATCGTTGCTGTTGTTGCTACTGTTGTTGTTGTTATTGTTGTTATTATTATTATTGTTGTTATTGTTGTTTTGTTGTTCTCCTTCTCAATATCATCATCATCATCATCCACCAAATGCTTAGGGGTATTTCGCCCGCCCCAATGGCGGTGCCCCAGCATGGCCACAGCTCGTCAGCTGAAACTAGAGAAAATAAAATAAAAAAATAAATATATAGAGAGAAACAAATAAGAGTACAACGCTCCATCATGGCCGCTGTCACTCGATCGAAAGCAATAAAAGTAATAAAAGGATGTTGTATAAATGTTGTACACAAATGTATGGAACATGCATACATACATGGAACTATACACACACATACGTATATACACATCGTATTTGTGTATATATGCAGAAACACACATGCCTGCACCCACATGGAATAAGCGACATATACAAGAATAAACATACATACTTACATTCATACACACACATACGGAACATATATATGTATGCACATAAGAATATGTTTGCACCATACACATTAAGGATATAAACACACATATTCAGAAATTCACATAGGCGCACGGAAGAGTATATATAAGTATATACACATATACGAATGTATCTGTTCCAATTTGTTGGAGGACTAGATTGTATGAACCCCTAGAGATTTCAATCGGTGCTGGCAGCTAGTGATTTCATTATTTATTTTCTCGTGTATCCAGATGAATCATCTCTTATCCTAAGACATTAAGCCGCAAGACTTAATTTTCTGTTCAATGTGTCAGTGTGCTAAAATA
>NW_021827469.1:0-10211 GCF_006345805.1 Octopus sinensis | reverse complement strand
ATATGTGCGTGTGTGTGTATGTGCGTGTGTGCATGTGTGTATGTGCATGCGTGTGTATATGTGCGTGTGTGTATGTGCGTGTGTGCATGTGTGTATGTGCATGCGTGTGTATATGTGCGTGTGTGTGTATGTGCGTGTGTGCATGTGTGTATGTGCATGCGTGTGTATATGTGCGTGTGTGTGTATGTGCGTGTGTGCATGTGTGTATGTGCATGCGTGTGTATATGTGCGTGTGTGTGTATGTGCGTGTGTGCATGTGTGTATGTGCATGCGTGTGTATATGTGCGTGTGTGTGTAATGTGCCCTGTGTGCATGGTGTGGTATGTGCATGCGTGTGTATATGTGCGTGTGGGTGTGTATGTGCGTGTGTGCATGTGTGTATGTGCATGCGTGTGTATATGTGCGTGTTGTGTATGTGCGTGTGTGCATGTGTGTATGTCAATGCGTGTGTAATGTGCGTGTGTGTGTATGTGCGTGTGTGCATGTGTGTATGTGCATGGTGTGCGTGTGTATATGTGCGGGTGTGTGTATGTGCGTGTGTGCATGTGTGCGTGTGCATGCGTGTGTATATGTGCGTGTGTTGTGTATTTGCGTGTGTGCATGTGTTGTATGTGCATGCGTGTGTATATGTGCGTGTGTGTGTATGTGCGTGTTGTGGCATGTGTGTATGTGCATGCGTGTGTATATGTGCGTGTGTGTGTATGTCGTGTGTGCATGTGTGTATGTGCATGGCGTTGTATATGTGCGCGTGTGTGTATGTGCGTGTTTGCATTGTGGGTATGGTCATGCGTGTGTATATGTGTGTGTGAACTTGGGGATGTGTGTCGTGTTATGTATGCATTTTGTGTATACGCGCGTGTGCTTTAGTATGTGTGTGTACGTTTAAATGAGTGTGTGTCTAAAGGTATGTGTGTGCGTGGGATTGTGTGGGATAGGTATCTGTGCATTCCTGTGCGTATGTATGTGTGTGTATGTACGTTTGTGCACGTGTGTGTGTATATGCGCATATGTGTGTATGCGTGCACGTGGGTGTATGTGGGTGGTGTATGGGGGGTATATGTGCGTTTGATGAATATGTAAGTATGTGTGTGTATGTGTGTTTGTATATAGAAACAGAAACAATAATTTATAAAAACAATAAATTATAAACAATAAAAAAACAAAAAGTATAAAAACAATAAAATATAAAAACAGGTTAAAATATAATATATATAAAATACAATAAAAGCAATAATTTATAAAAACAATAAATTATAAATAATAAAAAAAAACAAAAAATATAAAAACACATAAATATAAAAAAGGTTAAAATATAATATATATAAAATATAATAAGAACAATAATTTATAAAAAACAATAATATAAATGATAAAAAAAACAAAAATTATAAACAATAAAATATAAAAAAGGTTAAAATATAATATATATAAAATATAATAAGAACAATAATTTATAAAAACAATAAATTATAAATGATAAAAAAAAACAAAAATTATAAAAACAATAAAATATAAAAAAGGTTAAAATATAATATATATAAATATAAGAACAATAATTATAAAAACAATAAATTATAAATGATAAAAAACAAACAAAAAATAAAACAATAAAAAATATAAAAAGGTAAAATATAATATATATAAAATATAAGAACAATAATTTATAAAAACAATAAATTATAAATGATAAAAAAAAACAAAAAATATAAAAACAATAAAATATAAAAAAGGTTAAAATATAATATATATAAAATATAATAAGAACAATAATTTATAAAAACAATAAATTATAAATGATAAAAAAAAACAAAAAATATAAAAACAATAAAATATAAAAAAGGTTAAAATATAATATATATAAAATATAAGAACAATAATTTATAAAAACAATAAATTATAAATGATAAAAAAAACAAAAATATAAAAACAATAAAATATAAAAAAGGTTAAAATATAATATATATAAAATATAAGAACAATAATTTATAAAAACAATAAATTATAAATGATAAAAAAAAACAAAAAATATAAAAACAATAAAATATAAAAAAGGTTAAAATATAAATTATATAAAATAAAGAACAATAATTTATAAAAACATAATTATAAATGATAAAAAAACAACAAAAATATAAAAACAATAAAATATAAAAAAGGTTAAAATATAATATATAAAATATAATATGAACAATAATTTATAAAAACAATAAATTATAATGATAAAAAAAAACAAAAATATAAAAACCATAAAATATAAAAAAGTTAAAATATAATATATATAAAATATAAGAACAATATTTATAAAACAATAAATTATAAATTAAAAAAAAACAAAAATATAAAAACAATAAAATATAAAAAAGGTTAAAATATAATATATATAAAAATAAGACAATAATTTATAAAACACAAAATATTATAAATGATAAAAAAAAAACAAAAAATAAAAAACAATAAATATAAAAAGGTTAAAATATATAATTAAAATATAAAAAACAATTTTATAAAAACAAAAATTATAAATGATAAAAAAAACAAAAAATATAAAAACAATAAATATAAAAAAGGTTAAAATATAATATATATAAAATATAATAAGAACCAAATAATTTTATAAAAACAATAAATTAAAATGATAAAAAAAAACAAAAATATAAAAACAATAAATATAAAAAAAGGTTAAAATATAATATATAAAATATAAGAACAATAATTTATAAAAACAATAAATTATAAATGATAAAAAAAAACAAAAAATATAAAAACAATAAAATATAAAAAAGGTTAAAATATAATATATATAAAATATAAGAACAATAATTTATAAAAACAATAATTATAAATGATAAAAAAAAACAAAAAATATAAAAACAATAAATAAAAAAAAAGGTTAAAATAAATATTCTATAAAATAAAAAAATAAAAGAACAATAATTTATAAAAACAATAATTATAAATGATAAAAAAAAACAAAAAATATAAAACAATAAAATATAAAAAGGTTAAAATATAATATATATAAAATATAAGAACAAATTTATAAAAACATAATAATTAAATGATAAAAAAAAACAAAAAATTAAAAACAATAAAATATAAAAGTTTAAAATATAATCATATATAAAATATAATAAGAACAATAATTTATAAAAACAATAAATTATAACTAATAAAAAAAACAAAAAATATAAAAACAATAAAATAAAAAAGGTTAATATAACTATATATTAAAATATAAAGACAATAATTTATAAAAACTAAATTAAATATGATAAAAAAAAAAACAAAAAATATTAAACAATAAAATAATAACAAGGTATAAATAATATATTAAAAATAGAATAAAAACAATAATTTATAAAACAATAAATTATAAATAATAAAAAAACAAAAATATAAAAACAATAAAATATAAAAAAGGTTAAAATATAATATATATAAAATATAAGAACAATAATTTATAAAAACAATAAATTATAAATGATAAAAAAAAACAAAAAATATTAAAACAATAAAATATAAAAAAGATTAAAATATAATATATATAAAATATAATAAAAACAATAATTTATAAAAACAATAAATTATAAATAATAAAAAAAACAAAAATATAAAAACAATAAAATATAAAAAAAGGTTGAAAGGCGATAAAGAACTTAATGCAATATAAAAGGAGCAATTACAAGTAAGAAATGAAAAATGAGAAAAGAAATTAAGTTGCTTGTTGCGGGAGGTGAAGAGGCAGTCACTATGAGGAGGAGGAGGGGGTTGTGCTTAGTCCGTGGAGGATAATAGTCTGCAAATTAAAAATTTAGCGCTGTTCCAAATGGGTACAAGACGTCACCAACGGTACAAATAATAAGAAATACGTAAACAACCGAGGGACAAACGAGTGAACAAGAAAATAGAAAACGGGACATATTAACACGACTGTCTTTCTACTCATCATTTCGAGCATTCAACAGCATTATGAGTCTTCAAAGACAGTTGCTGTCATAAATTCTAAAATAAAATTTGGGATTTATGAGAGCAACTGTTTTGAAGATTCGTATTGTCGTTGAAAGCTCGAAATGATGAATAGACAGATAGCCGACAACTGATGAAGGATGATTTCTCTGTTAACCTGTCCTGTTTTCCATTTTCTCGTTCACTCGTTTTTCCCTTGTTTGTTTACGTATCTCTTGTTATTGCAACGTTAGTGACGTCCTGTACCCATTTATGTATGTGTGTATATATTATATATATATATATTCATATATATATATATATTATATATATATATCTATATCATATATATATATATATATATATATATATATAGATATATATATATATATATATATATAATTTATCTATCTATCTATCTATCTATGTCTGTCTGTCTGTCCTTGTCTGTTTGTCTCTCTCTCTCTCTCTCTCTCTATTATATATATAATATTATATATATATATACACACACATATACATTCAGGCACACAAAACATTATAAAACCAGCGTTAAAGAAAGGAAGGACGCGAATAACATTGTGGACTATGGTAGGAGGCAAAGGTGAGAATTAACCAATGTCTACAAGGAAATTCAGAATCGAAAGGAACATAATGGAAGAAAATTGGTTTTGGTCCGAAGTAATGGCGGTAGCGATTAGAGGAATGCCAGAGAGGTAAAGAAATGGAAGAGAAAGTTTGAAAAGAGTGCAGAGAGAGAGAGAGAGAGAGAGAGAGAGAGAGAGAGAGGAGAGAGATAGAGAGAGAGAGAGAGGAGAAAGAGGCAGAGCGAAAACACTTGGAAAACGTATGTAAACTGCATTGAGAAGAAGATGAAAGTATGAAATAATAGTGAAAACATGAGAGAAATACAAATTAGAGAGAAATAAAGAATGGGGAACGGGTGAAAAAAGATGGAATGGTCACAACAGGAGTGGTGGTGGTGGTGGTGGCGGGGGGGGGACATCAATTGATGGGCAAAAACCGCTTAGAGGTTGCGTGCGCTGGGAATATTAATGAAAAATCAAAATGGAACATAGAAACAATTAACTGAAAAGGCCATAAGACAAACAGATATTAAAGTGCAAATCTTTGTGTTTATGTGTGTATGTATATATATATATATATATATATATATATAAATATGCGCGTGTGTGTGTGTGTAAATGTATGTACGTATATACACACCCATACACATATACATATATATACATGTATATGTATGTGTACATATACGTATATACAAACAGATACACATACATATATATGTATGTATGTATGCACACACATACAGTCATAAACGCACACACACACACACACTTATATACAGATATGTTTACATACACACATACATACATACATACATACATACATACGTACATACACACATATATACATACATACATACATGCATGCAAACATACATACCTACATACATACATGCATACATACTTACATACACACATATACATACATACATACATACATACATACACACATAAACACACACACACACACATACATACATACATACATACATACATACATGCATACATACATATATATCAGTCCGTATTTTCTTTTTCCTTATCATAAGAACTGACAGTTAATTCTTAAGTCTTACCGTGCTGGTTTCGTTGTTTCAATGAGCCAGGACCTTTTAGTGCATACAACATCGAAAGAAACGCGGGCACATTAGATTGAAAAGCTAATTTTGACAACGACTCAAATGGCTGCAGATCTTCTAAACAGTATACAAACTGGTAAAATTAACTATAACGAAAACCACTACTTATATCTTTTACTTGTTTCAGTCATTAAACTGCGACCATACTAGGGCACCACTTTGAATGGTTTAGACCATTGGTCCTCAACCAGGCGTCCATATAATACTTTGGCGTATCCATGCAACAAAATAGTAAATTGAGGAACCGCAATAGTATTTTAAGGGGCCTGAAAAACTTATGCTTTAGGTGTGTGTATTGGTGTGTATTCCATGAAAGAGCTGAGTGTCTTTCTCTAACACTTTTCATAGTGCAACTTACACAAGTTGAAGTGTTAAACAAAATGGGAATTTTGAAAGAGGTTTCTATAAAATTAGTTTTTAAACATTGAATGGCTTAGGGGTCCACTAGAATTGAATAGTATTTCAAAGGGGTCCATAGATAAAAATAAGTGTTGAGAAACCCTGGTTTGGACGAACAAAATGACACTGACACTTATTTTTTAAACGCTGGCTCTTGTTCTATCGTTTTTTTTCTTTTTGCCGAAATGATAGGTTAACGAGATGCAAACAAACCAATACCGCTGGTCAAGTGGTGATGGGGAGAAACTAAAGCATATTCACAAAGCCACACACACGCGCACATAGAAACACATATACACAACGGGTTTTTTTAGTCTACCAAACCCACTCATATGTATGTATGTATGTATGTATGTATGTATGTATGTATGTATGTATATATGTATGTATGTAGGCATGTATGTATGTATGTATGTATGTATGTATGTACGTACGTATGTATGCATGCATGTATGTATGTATATATGTATGTATGTATGTATGTGTGTATGTATGTATGTATATATGTATGTATCAGAGACGTGCCACCTAGGTAGTAGGTAGGCAATGCCTACCTTGAATAAAATAGATCGATAACAACATTTTCCTTTTATGGCAAAATATGTACCTAATTCAATAAAATTATAATGGTTACTTTGATTATTAGCATAAAATGCAATATATATTGTATTTTTGGAGATTAGGCAGGCATAATTCACCCCTGCTTTTCAATCTCAGTATTTAAGCTACGCATAGTAATGCTGTAGTACTCGTGCTGCGTACACTTCTACGTTTTCTATACGTGCTATAAAGATAGAATTGAATCTGCCGTCAACTCAGTCGCGCACCTGTGTTCCGCTTATTTTTTGAGATTTTACTACATGAAGCTCACCAACTGCCTACCGTGACTAATTACTGACTGAACGTGCCCGGTATGTATGTGTGTGTGTATGTATGTAATGTATGTATGTATGTATGCATTCATGTATGTACGTATGTATGTATGTACGTACGTATATATGTATGTATGTATTATGTATGCATGTATGTATGCATTCATATATTTATGTACGTATGCATGTATGTACGTATGTATATATGCATTCATGTATGTATGCATGTATGTTTGTATGTGTGTGCGTGTATGTATATGTATATTTATACATATATAGGTGTGTTTGTGAATGTGTGTGCGTGTGTGAAGGTGCGTGGTTTACTGGTTAGTCTACACAGTTCACGGTCGTGGTTTCGGTTCCTGGCCGCGCGTTGTAACCTGAAGCCAAATTCATTATTCCACGTTGCTTCAGAACACTCAGGTGGCAAAAATGTGTTGTACCTGTAATTCATTGCGCTTTCTGTGTCACATTTCAATCAGTGGGGGATAAGCCGAAACGCATGCGTACACACATTCACTCACAGAGAATAGGTTGCTTTCAGTTTCCGACCACCCCTCATCCACTCAAAAGCTTTCATTGGCCCCGGCAGAAGATAATTGCTGCCCAAGGTATCTGGCAGAAATAATGAACCCGAAACTGTATGCTTATGAAGCCACGTCTGCTACAGTTGTAACACAGCCACGTCTGCTACAGTTTTTTAAACCGTTTATTGTTATTAGCAAAACTAGTTGCCTAATTAGCCAAATAACCAATCGACTGGTGGGTAATCATTCGATGAAACAAATTAATCATTTGGTTTATCAGCGTCCTAGCGTTGCCATTCGTGACCTGGAGTAACAAAGACCATAATTGATGAGTTACAAAATGGCAGACAACAACATTGGATTGGAGTGGATTGATTAATCTAACGATTTTGCAAACAAATAGTTAGGTGGTTAATTAATTGACAAGTTTAATAATACTAAATCAAGTGAAATATAACAATTGTGTACTTAATACGAAAGACAATTCAGCGCACACATTTTTGTAGAGACACAGACACAGACAGACGCCACATACACACACACACACACACACCACACACACACACACACACACACACACACGCGCACACACGAGTGGGTGGTGAAAAGTTCCTGGCTTTAAAGGTATCGCGAATGGCCTTGTTGGAGGCCCAAACTTCCGTGTTCTATTACATGGCTTAGAAAAACCGAAGGACCGTTGCAATAAGTGTGTGAATCTGAGAAGGGAAAATGTTGAACAAAATCATAATTAACTGATCCTCTTATATTTTCTTTTACTCAAAAGCCAGGAATTTTTCAACATCTTCTCGTAATTAAGTGCAACGTAATTGAGAAATCCATACTTTATGTTCATGGATCGAATAAATGTAGGCTTTGCTTAGTTGAAAGAGCGTAGATTTTTTTCAGATCTAAGATCCCTAACACTCTACAGAACTCTAGGTCAGAAATTTTTGACCGGTTGCATGCATATATATATAAATATATTTTGAAGAATTGGAAAATTTGTTGATATCTTTCCAGCCTTATAACTTATGGTCTAGAGAGAATAACTCTTTTACTTTTTTATTTTTTTACTTCTTACATCTTAATTTTTGTGTTTTTGTTTTCCGTTTTTTACATTCTGTGTTTTTTATATGCTGCCTTCTCAGTTTCTTTTGCGTTTCTTCTTGTATTCATTTTTTTTAGTTCGTTATGCTATGTCGTTTGTCCCTGCAGAATATGCTTGAGATGTTTCTCAACATATGAAGCTATTTCTTTTTTTTTGTTTTTTTTCGCCCTGTTCAAGCCTAGCCAGGCTCATGGGCCCGGTTTCCCGGTTTCTGTGGCGTATGTGTTCCCCCCAGCTGGACGGGACACCAAGAAACAGGAAGAGAGTGTGAGAGAAAGTTGTGGCGAAAGAATACAACAGGAGTCGCCACCACCCCCTGCCGGAGTCTAATGGAGCTTTTAGGTGTTTACGCTCAATAAATACACACAACGCCCGGTCTGGGAATCGAAACCGCGATCCTCTGACCGCGAGTTTGATGCCCTAACCACTGGGCCATTGCGCCTCCAGTATGAAACTATTAGTAGCAAGTAAAGACATGTACTGTGTTCGTTAAATAAATAATATTTATCTCGTACCAGATAGAGTACTCTTTTTGTTGAATTTTCTGTCACAGAACAGTACATTACACACACACACGCCGCACACACACACACCACACACATACACACACACACACACACACAACACCACACTCACACACACACACTCACACACACACCACATATACACACATAAGTAAAATTATATAAAAGGCACGTTGCTTCAATAAACCTTTTGAATTCAAAGAATGTATGATTCTCTTCCTTTCAAATCAATTTGGTGTAATTGGTTAAAAAAGTCCCCGACCCGTATTGGATAGAGCATATATTCATGGTTAACAGTATGACATTGTAAAATAGTAGGAAATAAATTTTGAATATGTACAAGTCTCCATATTTTCTATCATTATAGTGATTGAAATATAAATTAAGAAAATATTACCATCCATTGAAGGGGACACGGAATTATCCATGAATATATGCTCTATCCAATACGGGTCGGGGACTTTTTTAACCAATTACGCGAAAATTGCTCCCTTGATTTGAAAGGAAGAGAATCATACATTCTTTGAATTCAAAAGGTTTATTGAAGCAACGTGCCTTTTATATAATTTTACTTATGTGTGTGTGAGTGTGTGTGTGTGTGAGTGTGGTGTGGTGTGTGTGTGTTTGTGTGTGAGTGTTGGTGTGTTGTGTGTGTGTGGTGTGAGTGTGTGGTGTGTGGTGTTGTGCGTGTGCGTGTGTAATGTACTGTTCTGTGATAGAAAATTCAACAACAAAAGAGGTACTCTATCTGGGTGCGAGATAAATATTATTTTATTTAAAACGAACACAGTACATGTCTTTACAGCATGAGGGGCAACTCCTGGTATTCATAGACGTTAAATACTCATCGAGGCTGTTAGCCGTAACCTGAAACATAATGAGAGCTACCATGTTATTCTCCCGGATATATATCCATCTAAACTCACACACATATGTATTGGGTTGCCCGGAAGTTCGTGCCGATTTTTGAAGGAAGGAAAAAAGGTCAATAAATACTCGCCATTACATTTTTAATCAACCAAAATGAACCATTTTGTTGCACAATGCGTCTCATCTTTCCTTAACTTGAAAATACCCCTCTTCCCGAATTGATGTGGTTTCATGGTAAAG
>NW_021827468.1:5000-10226 GCF_006345805.1 Octopus sinensis | reverse complement strand
CACGCGATATATGCACACATATACACACACACACACACAACACCCATTATATATATAATTATATATATTATATATTATATATATATATATACATACATATAATACGACGGGCTTCTTTCAGTTTCCGTCTACCAAATCCTCTCACAAGGCTTTGGTCGGGCCGAGGCTATAGTAGAAGACACTTGCTCAAGGTGCCACGCAGCGGGACTGAACTCGGAACCATGTGGTTGGTAAGCAAGCTACTTACCACACAGCCACTCCTATTTTATTTTAATTCAGTTTTGCGCTTAGCAAAAGAGAAAAGAGTAATATATGTATGTAGAAAAAATATTAAGTTTATGATTGATTGAGACTTTCATTTTTTTTTTTTTTATTTTTGTTTTTTTTTACTCCGAGCCTCTTACAACCGTTTATGCAAATCAATACATATTTGGCTTCTCATTCTGCCAACTCATAAGACCAGAATGCAGTTTGCTGTGTTAAAATGCGTCCCGTAATATTTTTTTTCTTTTGATCTGTCATTTTATTTAGCAATCTAGATTGAAGTTCACACATATATCTGTACATTTTTTTTGCAACTTATAATATGCGTGTGTGTGAGAGAGAGAGTGTATGTGCATATACGTTTATGAATATTCATTGATGTATATACATATGTCTCTACGTATATTTATATATAAAGGTGTGTGTGTGTGTGCGTTTGAGTGTGTATGTGTAGAGAGAGAAAACAATAGAAATAGGTAGACACAGAGATATATGTTTAGATATGAATGTGTGTGTGTGTGTGTGTGTGTGTGGTGTGTGTGTGTGTGTGTGTGTTTGTTAGCCGAGAGTAAAATAAATAATTTGAGTTATGCATTGTATTCCATTTCCTTGGTTTGCAAAATTACACACACAAGCATACACGCACAGTACAGTTTGCCATTCCTTTTGTAAAACAGTAGGGTTTAAACTAAAAAGTATTCGGCCCCTGTTTCAAGCCGAGGGTAGGATTTGCAAGCTTTCTAGATGATTCATGGGGGCAAAATGGTTGTTTCTGAATAACGTCGGTATTTTATTTTGTTACTTACTCCTAAGTCAACCATGATCGAAAATAGCTACTAGGGAGCTGTAAGGTTTTACTAATATCTACCCAAGGCCTACATTCTTCAGGGTTGATTATATTTTTGCACCCGGAAAGTTTATCTCCGATAAGTAGGCTTGGATGAAGGATATTTTTATGAACGTGTAGCGATCATCCATGCTGCAAGTTTCACCTCTTCTCGTCCTTCACGGGAAAACCAAGGGCTGATACAGCATGGCACCATCATAAACAAACTCAGAACATATAGGATCGAAGCAAATACGATAAGGCATTTCATTTTGTCCAGCTTCCTAACAATTCCTCTAATCCCTCATCTTCCGTTGGTACTTTATCTTAGCGACCCCAGTAGGACGAAAACTATAGTTGACATCGGCGTGTTTTGAACTCAGGACGTAATGAGTCGTAAAAAATACCACAAAAAGTTTGTCAAGTACCCTTACTATTCTAGCAACCCTCCGTCTACAGTAATAAGTCAAGCACTTAGTTATCCAATATACCCTTTTTTAAAAACAGTATAGTAGAAAATATATTAGACTGCTATTTCTCGCAAGTCGAGTATCAACGTAAAAACTTCCTCTCCTTTGATCTGGCAATTGTTTGTGCACAATAATATTGCAGGACATTCTCCAACAAATGTGATTTCTGTTTCCAGACATTACCATTTTATTTTTAAATTTGTTCTTTGATGTCAGACATTCTGTCTTATTTGATATATACACATATATATTATTCCTGCAACAAGCCTATCTCATTACTAAATTAATTAGAATTCTACTCAGTGACTTTGAATTAATTTCCTTTTGTTGTTTAGGCAGCCATAGATGATTTATGCATAAAGATAATTTTTTTTCTTGGTCTTCAAACAACGTAATATCTCTTACTGCTTACATATGTGTTCCATATATGTTCCAAGTTTCACGGTGTGCCTTGGGCATATTTAGGTGTAATGTAGGTCTTCAACCCGAGGCCTGGCCGCAGCTGATTTCCTCCAAGAGAAAGTCAGGAAAAGAGAAAGACAGAATGAGTAAAAGAGAAGAATCGATACCATTAGTGGGCTGGTACTACATCGACCCTGAAATGATAAATGGTAAAATTGGCATCAGCATGATATGAACTCAAAGCTCTAAAGACCCCTCCAACCTACTCACACAAACATATATGTGTTTGTTCTGTGTATGTGTTTTTGAATGTGCGTGTGTTTCTCTGTATATGTTTGTGTACATATGTGCGTGTATTTTGTATGTGCTTTGTGTGTATGTGTGGGTATGCACGTACTTGTCAACGCTCATTCGTGTATGTGCTAGTATGCATGTACGCAAACACTAAGTCCACTCCCAGACTTTATTTTCTACATTTACAAAGTTTCAATTAATTGGCTTTATTAGACTTATCTCCCTTGTTTGTTGTTTTGTAGATTTGAAGCATTCGTAGAGGAAATCGTTATCTGCTAATTACGAACACAATTTCAGTTAATTGAAGTTTTTTGAGGTGCAGCAAAGGAGGGGATCATAAATTCCACCACCAAAGCTGTAGTGAAGGTCACTAGAAGCATTTGGATAAAGAGGGCAGACCAATGATTGGCCTCTATTGGGACGCTAGTTGAGACTTGCCCAACCCTGACTAGGTCAATAGGGTGAGGGAATTTGATGTTTAAAGACCTGAAGTTCTGAGATTCGGGAAATATCACTAAAGATGCATCCCACAGCATCCGGCCCCTTATGACTCTATCAAAGAGCTGAGGACCAAGGACAAGAATGAAAAATAGATAGATAGATAGATAGATAGATAGATACATAGATAGATAGATAGATAGATAGAGAGATTAGATGGATGGATGGATGGATGGATGGTGGATTGATAGATAGATAGATAGATAGATAGATCCTAGATAGATAGATAGACATACAGACAGGCAGGCACGCGCAGGCAGCAGGCAGACAGACAGACAGAAAAACGACAGACAGATATATATATAGATAGATAGATAGATAGATAGAGAGAGAGAGAGAGAGAGTGAGAGAGAGATACATACATACATACATCGATAGAAAGATAGTCACACAGATAGACAGACAGATGGATAGATACACATTACCTACACAATGCACAGAGTAAGCACAAGTACGTTTTCCTCTCTCTCTCCTCACACTCTCACTCTCACACATTTTTTCTCACACGCACACGCACACACATCAATAAAACACGCCCAATGAGAGAAAAATGTAAAGCTGCAATATATGTGAGAAAATAGCGGCAGTATCATATCAAACAGGAACACATATACAAAAAAAACAATCAAGTGCAAACACATATTCAAAAACGTGAATGTTGCATGTTATTAAACCCACACACAAACCATAAAGATGGTGAGGAAGCCGAGTCGATTGAGATCAGATAAATTACGTACTTACTTACGTAATCCCTCGTTCCCTGTTCGAGCATAGGTCATTGACGTATTGTCTCCCCTGTTCTCGACTCTGGGCGCTCCTTGCTCTCCCAGGTCTTGTTAGCTTTCAAGTGTCATTGGTGCTTATGTAACTTTTACTTTTATCTAGATACAGGTGTTGGGCCTACGCAAATATATGTTCCCCTCTGGGAAGAGACAGTCCCTATTAGCCTGGCCTTTATCCTTTGACCTGTCCAGCTTGGGAGGACCTACAAGGAGCATGCAGTCCACTCTTAGGATCATTGAGGCTCATAAGCTAACACTCTGCAACAAGGACTGGTCTTTGTAAGGGTCAGATGGAATAGCTTCTCGTTTCCCTCCCATTTCTCAACACCTTGAATTCAAATATCACCAGAGTCGACATCACCTTTCATATTTTCGAGGTTGATAATAAAAGTGCCAGTCCATAGTGGTCTAATTCGATATCTGGTTTAGTTCTTTGCATCCTGATTTCAAATCCTGCCTAAGTACTGACCACAAGATCAAGCTATTAGATCCTAAGAAGTACACATAAGCACACACACACACATACACATACACACAGTCACGCACACACACACACACAAACACTCACGCGCACACGTTCGCTCGCTCGTTCACGTATACATATTCACAAGCATGTGTAAAAATACGCATATATACATGGATACATAGATATATATGTATATACAAGTATATACGTATATAAGGCTATATATGTACACACACACACACGCACACACACACACATATACTTTATATTCATATATATAATATATATATGTATATATATATACATATACATACGTATATAATCACGTGTTATAGCAGTGCTATGTACAAGTACTTATATGTGTCTATATAGATACAAACATACATACATACATTCTCAAAGATATATATACATTCACACATGTATATACCTACATACATATATACATAAATGCATACATACATGTACATAAATATATATATATGTATATGTATATGCGCAGGAGTGGATGCGTGGTAAGTAGCTTGCTTACCAACCAAGTGGTTCCGGTTTCAGTCCCACTGCGTGGCACCTTGGGCAAGTGTCTTCTACCATAGCTTCGGGCCGATCAAAGCCTTGTGAGTAGATTTGGTAGATGGAAAAGTGAAAGAAGCCCGTTGTATATATATATGAGTGTGTGTGTATGTGTGTATGTGTGTGTGTGTGTGTGTGTGTGTGTGTGTGTGTGTGTGTGTGTGTGTGTGTGTGTGCATGTATACACTTGGCAACAGATGCTGATATGTTTACGTCCCCGTCCATTAGCGCTCCGCAAAAGAGACCGATAGAATAAGTACTAGGCTTACAAAGAACAAGTCCTCGGGTCGATTTGTTCGACTAAAGGCGGTGCTCCAGCATGACCACAGTCATGACTGAAAGAAATAAAAGAATATATATATGCATACGTATATATGCATATATATATTTATACGTACATATATATGCATACATATATATATATATATATATATATATATATATATATATATATATATATATATTATATATATATATATATGCATATATATACTAAGAAGAGTGTGAGGGAGTTTGGGTGTGCTTGGGAATAAACAAAGATTGATTTATTTAAGACGTGTGTGTTCGAGAATGAGTGTAAAGAAACAAAAGAAGAAAAAAATTGAAAGTGTGGGCCATCGTGTTGATATATTGAGGATATATAAACAATGG
>NW_021827467.1:2500-10395 GCF_006345805.1 Octopus sinensis | reverse complement strand
AATGTTTTTTTATTTTCTCCTGGTTTACGGAATTGATGTTATTTTGCGGTTAAGCTTTTGGCTGTTATTTCTAGTGGGTGAATGGCCTATTATGGCCGTTCCTTGATTGTGATATATATATATATATGTATAAATGTATATAATTCTATAGAGAGACAGAGGGAGAAAAGGACAGCAATATGAAGCAGATACATAGAAATATTACATGATTATTAATAGACAGAGAGACAGACAGACAGATAGATAGACAGACAGACAGACAGACATATAGATAGATAGATAGATAGATAGATAGATAGATAGATAGATAGATAGATAGATAGATAGATAGATAGATAGATAGATGGACGGATGGATAGAGAGATAGATAGATAGATAGATAAATAGACAGATAGATAGATGGATGGATAAGTTTCTTTATTGGCCACACAGGGCTTCACACAGATGGGACAAGTTACAAGGTAGAGCTTTTCTTTTGGGGGATGAAAAAAAGGGGTGGCGTAGGTTTTCGATCAAGAGGGATCGTAAAAGGGAAGAAAAGAACAAAAAAAATAAAAAAAGAAAAAAATAGAATAAAAAATAAAAAGAATAAAAGAAAAAAAAAGAAAGGGAAAGGAACAAAAGAAAAGAGAAATGAAAAAAGAAGAAAAAGGGGAAAAAAGGGGAAGAGGAAAAAAAAAAGGAAACGATCAATAGGGATCGTGTATCACAGTGTTATGATATATGGTGTAAAGGGGAAAGCAAGTATGGTTTATCCGTGGGAAGAAAAGCCTACGAAAAAGACCACGGTACCTTGGTCAATATTGTTATATGTTGCCACATTTGTTTGCAAGTGTGTAACCCTCTGTTTTCAATTTCTGGGTTCATAGGACTATGCTCAAGGTGGCTTCGTCATTCATACGTGCCATCCTTGCTACATTCACAGATGGATGGATAGATAGATAGATAGATAGATAGATAGATAGATAGATAGATAGATAGATAGATAGATAGATAGATAGATAGATAGATAGATAGATAGATAGATAGATAGATAGATAGATAGATAGATAGATGGACGGATGGATAGAGAGATAGATACATATACAGAGAGAGAGACGGGGGAAATTCATCCAAATAGAGATAATAGATTTAATACATACATACTCTAATGTTTATCACGTCTCACAATTTCAATAATATTACAATGATGTTTAACGATGGCGACGTGCATTCATGAATAGGTTATCGCATGTTAATTAATCAAATATGGCGAAGATGTCAAAGTAACGGCAGGTAAAAAGTAACCTATTAAACTGATTGAAACACATACATGGACATAGTCAAAGACAAACAAACAAGAACGCATATGCACACATGCACACACACATACACACACACATATATACATATATATAATATATATATATATTAGAATATATATATATATATCATATATATATATATAATGTACAGACACATAAAATATATATATATTTAAGTATAATGATAAAATAGAATTATAATAAAGGCGCTGAATTGTACGCTAGAAATAACCGCCAAATGGACTACAGCTCACTTAAGTTATTACTCCGTTGCCACAAGGTTTTTTGCGAGGAAAATGGACACAGACATACATTTACGTAACGACCGAGCAAACACATACACAGTCATACACAAAATGTGTTGTCGTCGTCGTCGTCGTCTTGGTATAAAATGTCATTTAAGTATTGAAAGATTATTTTGAAGAAAAGGTTATATTGTTTTAATCCAAGGGAAAATTTTAAAAATTACATGTTGACACTAGTGGTGTCTAATAGTATTGCCTTGTGAAATCTGACATGATTTGCTGGAGAATTCATAGAAAAGAGACAGACAGACAAAGAATTTAATAGTTTTCGTCTACCCAATCCATTCACAAGAATTTGGTGGGACAGAGACACTTGCCTAAGACACTTGCGGAAGTTTCCAAGCAGCCATGTGGTTGGTGAGTAAGCTTCTTAGCACACCAACACGCCTTTCATCTCTCAAGAGCCAAGCATGGTGATTTCGTACTTATACTTGGTATTTAAGTATTCGGTTGGTTTATAATATTTCCACTCAGTAAATCCAATCCCGTTGATCGCAGTTGCTACAAATTTAAATTATTTTATTAGCACACCACGTTTTAATGAGGTTTTCCTATCAGTTAAGTATCAATGAGTAAATATTTGGTTGTCTTGCTTAATTTTGCGTTCAAATAGGAACCTCAGTTTAAAATTTCGATATGTGATATAGATACATAGATAGATAGGTTACTAGGTAGGCAGATCGGTCGGTAGGTAGATTATTGTATATATATATATATTGAAGTATTAATTTATAAAAATATGGTAAAGTAAAAAAATTCACTTTACCACACACCGAGCTTCTTAGAAATAGCAGCCAAAAATTTGGCTATTTCTTCAACTGCAAGAAAAATTCTCCCAGACAATGCATACTCAGAAATAACTCACATAGTTATAAGGGAAAAACAACGAAAGATCACATCCATATGAGATACCCGAGGACAGCCTGTTTCTGGATTCGTGCGTTAAACGCCACTTTTCCTTCATCAGCTCAGAGATTTCTTCTGATTTAGATTTGAAAATACTAAGAATCAAACATACCCGTCCGATATATGTAACATCGGACACTATATATATATATATATATATATATATATATATAGATATATATATATATTATAGATAGAAGAGAGTTAGATAGTAGATAGATAGATAGATAGATAGATAGATAGATAGATAGATAGATAGATAGATAGATAGATAGATAGATAGATAAATAAACAGTGTGAGAGAAGGAGTGATGGACACAGAGGGACAAACAGACAGACAAACCAAGACAAAGATGAACATTGATAGATATATAGATAGATAGATAGATAGATAGATAGATAGATAGATAGACAGACAGACAGACAGACAGACAGACAGACAGATAGACAGACAGATTGATAGATTGATAGATAAACGATTAATAGATAGATAGATAGATAGATAGATAGATAGATAGATAGATATAGAGGCAGAGAGATAAATAGACAGACAGACATATAGACAGACAGACAGGCAGAGAGACAAGCGGACAGCCAGACAGACAGATAGAAAGGAACGTAGAGACAGAGACAACCACAGATACACAGATAGATAGATAGAGAGAGAAAGGAGAGAGAGAGGGAGAAGAAATCAGACCGTGTATATTTCCTTCTCTTGTATATACATATATCTATATATCTCTCTCTTCCTCCTCTCTCTCTCTCTCTCTCTCTCTCTCATTCTTCCAATCAGTAATCTAAATAGCAATATTAAAGTCTCCTCCATGACTAGCACCCACCATAAATCTCTCTACCCTCCGTAGATAAAACAAGGCACCAGCTCTTCGGCAAAATACCCAATACCATTAATACTATTTACATAAATTTGTCTATAAATTAATTAACTCGACATTAACAATCAAATATATATCCCGCTATGAAAATTTATTCCACTAATTAAAATATAATGAGCTTAGTGGAATAATTCTTCTGGATTTAATATCATAAATTTAAATAGTAATATTTTACGAATGGCGTACATAATAAATTTACTATTAATCGAAATACCTGAGATAATGGAAGAATACAGTGTCCCAACGATCGTAGTTTGTGACTCACTGAAAATGGGAGATAACTTCATTAATTAATGTGTTTCAGTTATTAATTTGTCATGCCATAAATAATGTGGGTTTTTTTCAGTTCCATGAACTAAATGTCAGAAGGGACCGTGTGTGTGGAAGCACTCCGTCGGTTACGACGATGAGGGTTCCGGTTGATCCGACCAACGGAACAGCCTGCTCGGGAAATTAACATGTAAGTGGCTGAGCACTCCACAGACACGTGTACCCTTAACGTAGTTCTCGGGATATTCAGCGTGACACAGTGAGCGACAAGGCCGGCCCTTTGAAATAGAGGTACAACAGGAAGAAAGAGTGCGAGAAAATTGTGGTGAAAGAGTACAGCAGGGATCATCACCATCCTCTGCCGGAGCTTCGTGGAGCTTTAGGTGTTTTCGCTCAATAAACACTCACAACACCCGGTCTGGGAATCGAAACCGAGATCTTACGACCGCGAGTCCACTGCCCTAACGACTGGGCCATTGCGCCTCCATGGACCGTGTACAGTACCGTCATCAACTTGCTATAAAAATAGGTGGTAATATTACCTTGTACTTATTCTTAGTGCAAGATTTGAAGAGTGCGGTTCGATTTTAACAGTCATGCTTTCAAAGCTATAATGGAAGTGAAAAAGGAGTATATTCGCCAAACTTTGCTTTATGAATTCCATAAAGGTAAAAACGGAAGGGAAAGTGCGAGGAATATTAATGCAGTATATGAGGAGAGTCCGGTAAAAGAAAGAGTGATGATAAAGGAATAAATAATTATCTTTTCAACTTCATTAGCTTACAGTCGTTTTTGCAATAAGATTCAATGGACTCTTAGTTAGGTATCCAAGCATGAGTCCAATGAATCTAATGGCTGAAACAGCTGTATCCAATGAAATACATAAGATAATCATTCATTCCTTTGTCATCTCTCTTTCTTAGATAAATATATATATATATATATATTATATATATATATATATATATATATATATATAATAATGATGATAATAATAATAATAATAATAATAATAATAATAATAATAAGAATAATAATAATAATAATAATAATAATAATAATAATACTAATGATAGGGTAGGACAGTATATACATTGGAAGATATGTAAACACTACAAATCCGACACTCCTGCTAACTGGTATGAACACCATCCTCAGCCAGTTGTTGAAGGTAAAGATGTCACCATCCTCTGGGATTTTCCAGTCAACACTGACAGAACGATCAAGGCTAATCGACCAGACATAATTGTGAAAGACAGGGAAGAAAAACCTGCAGACTAATAGAAGTAAGCGTCCCCACTGATAAAAATGTATCTGTCAAGAATTTGACAAACTTAGTAAATATAAGGACCTGAAATCGAAATACAGAGGATGTGGAATCTTAAAACAAAAACTGTTCTGTTATTGTAGGTGCCCTAGTATGATAAAAAGGGATGTCAGAAACACCTAGACAATATCCCTGGAGAACATGTCTCAAGGAAATCCAAAAGATTGTGCTAACAAGTACTGCCCACATCCTTAGAAAAACCCTATAAATGTAAATTTTTGTGTTTGTATTACATGGAGATATTCCTACTTCCCCCTCCCCAAGCTTTCAGCTATATTTCAACAACTCTTAACCTTCACTTGCCCTAGGCGCTGGGTGTGCTCCGGCAAGTGATTGCATCAAACATGCAGATTAAAAGTAAATGACAATGATAATAATATAATAATAATAATAATAATATAATAATAATAATAATAACATTAATAATAAAATAATATAATAATAAAATAATATATAATAATAATAATATATAATAAATAATAATAATAAATCTCTGAGCAAGGTATAAACAGTAGCTGCACGACATCGAGAAGTATATTTGCCAATAAAATATTGCTAACCCCTAAGGGTGAATGCTACTGTAACTTGTAGCCCTAGAAGGACACCTCCTCCAGCTGGCTATTAACACACTTTCTGTGCCCTATCAGTATTTGCAAAGGGAAGCCATTCTTCCCATCTTCAACCTGTATGAAACTCGAGACCATGTGTATCATGTCAGGTTCGAGATGGAAGGGGTGGCATCCCTTTGCAAATACTGATAGGTCAAAGAAAGTGTGTCAATAGCCAGCTGAGGAGGTGTCCTCCTGGGGCTACAGCTACTGTAGCATCCACCCTTAGGGTTTAGCCAGATTTTATTGGCAAATATACTTCAGGATATATATATCTATATATATATATATATTATATATATATATATATATATATATATATAGGGCGGCGAGTGGCAGAATCGTTAGCACCGCAGGCGAAAGCTTAGCAGTATTTCGTCTGCCGTTACGTTCTGAGTTGAATTTCCGCCGAGGTCGACTTTGCCTTTCATCCTTAAGGGGTCGATTAAATAAGTACCAGTTACGCACTGTGGTCGATGTAATCGACTTAATCCGTTTGTCCCCTCTATGTTTAGCCCCTTGTGGCTAATAAAGAAATATATATATATATATATACATATATTGCATGTTAGGGTCTATAATATAAGTTGTGTCCTTGTAAAGCAAATCTCTAAGTTCTCATTAATCTATTCAACGTATTTAGATGTATTATTTTAAATAAGGTTTCGCTTCTTCTCTCTTTAGCACTCCGTCGATTACGACGATGAGAGTTCCGGTTGATCCGATCAACGGAACAGCCTGCTCGTGAAATTAACACGTGTACCCTTAACGTAGTTCTCGGGGATATTCAGCGTGACACAGAGAGTGACAAGGCCGGCCCTTTGAAATACAAGTACAACAGAAAGAGGAAGTAAGAGTGAGAGAAAGTTGTGGTGAAAGAGTACAGCAGGGATCACCACCATCCCCTGCCGGAGCCTCGTGGAGCTTTAGGTGTTTTCGCTCAATTAACACTCACAACGCTCGGTCTGGGAATCGAAACCGCGATCCTAAGACCGCGAGTCCGCTGCCATAACCACTGGGCCATTGCGTCTCCAAATAACGTTTATATAGGAAATGAAATACATAAATACGGAAATGTAGTTGCAAAGCCGTTGTTTTCTAATGTTTAATCTGAGACCGTATGCTGAAACTAAGTTGAGTGCAGAGTAGAAGGCATAGGTTAGCCATTCGAAAACTCTGAAAAAGCCATAACTTCACTTAAAGCTTTTTTTCAAAAACGGGAACAAAATTACGTCGCTCGCAACTGCGAGCTTTTCATTGAAATTTCGAGTGAATTCTGTTTTCAGAGTAACTACTAGGGCGTGCATAAAGTTGCTGGCTTTATGTAAAAGATAATACAGGAGGATCTTTTAATTATGCCTTTATTCAACCTATATCTCTCTCTGATTCACACAGCTATTGCAGTAGTCTTTCAGCTTTTCTAATCCTTGTAAAAAGATCTCGAAATTTTGGACCTGAATTCAAGCCTTCCGTGATACTCTTAAAAACAGGGACTTTTCAGCAACCCTCGTGGATTTCAAAATAGAAAAGTAGATATTTAATCCTGCGTTGCACGTGTTTCAGTACAGCATAGCATTTACAAAGGTATGTACTCAGAACGACTGACGGTGTTATTTAGAGAAAGTGATGTAGCGATAATGTTTTATCTGCTACATTCTTGTACCATTGTTTCATTAAGCTAGACAATTACGTTAAGTAACAGTCGCCATATTGGAAAGATGATCAAGAGACGCGCTAATGGCTGTGAGGGGCTGGAGACAGAGGCGAGACATCAAAGTTATATTATGTATAAAAAGTCACGTGGTATACTAAAAAGATTACTTCATCAACTTTTAGACATTACAAGGACATTCTACCCCGTCTCAGCGAATCATTAACATGAGTTAAAAAGAATGTAAGAAAAGTCATAATTAGATAATGTTCGAAATAGACGACATTGGCCGTGGTGTGCTGAACGTGCAGATGAGGACTTGCGAAAATACCGAGTGCTTCAGTAGTCATTTTGCAAAGAGAAAATACCACGAATATGCAATAAGCTACTGATAACGAAAGGGAAAAAAAATAATAATAATGTTTATACTATGCTCTTTTATTTTCTATATCTCTCTCCCGTTATATATATATATATAATCCAAACAAGAAAGAACAAAATAACACAACAACGCGAGGACGTGGAACAAATATAGTATTATTGGATTCTCAGGAAAGAAGGAGAGAGGGAGGGTTTAACGTTTCGAGCGGAGCTCTCCGTTGGAAACATAGGAGAAGGAAAGATCCAGAGA